>NW_015507907.1:2274-36110 GCF_001515645.1 Sinocyclocheilus grahami | reverse complement strand
TTTGGATAAAAGTGTCTGCTAAATGACTAAATGTAAATATATTTCTTTCAAAACTGAGCAAATTAATTACTTAAATTTTGGCATCTGATTACGTAATCCAGATTACATGTAATGAACCGGTGTCTGGTTCTATAAAAAACTAGTGTAAATGCCTTCCAAGATACCCTACCTAGTTTTTTGGAGCCCTGCCAGCCATACGTGAGCAGTAATAGATGGCATGTGTGTATGCGGGGATTGTGAAACACTAACTGCCATATGGGATGAAGATAGCAGCATGTAGAGTAGGAATAGTACATTGGATTTGTACCTGTTGGGTGGATAAACATTTATGTGACCTTCTATAAACTGGAGTGTGCATACTGTACCAAATAAGATATCAATGTGATCCATCAAGATGCATGAATTGTATCTTGCTGTCATTTAGCTGTCGTGCAAAAGAGATGATGTTAACAAATTACATTTAGATGAAATCTGCTGATTTTTCCTGCTTTTTATTTTCACAAATGTCAGGCGTCCACATGATAACAGATATGCATTATGGGTCAGTGTGTTTGTGTGGGTTTCTGCAGTGATGCTGAATGACTGCAGACTCCACACATCAGTCTCTTACAGAAATGAGTTTCCACAGCTCAAACCTGTTCAGACTCTCACTACAGACACTTCATACATTGTCAGGGCTGTGGGAGAGTTGCCATGCATGAAGGTTGATGGGATGTGTGTGTGTGTGTGTGTGTGTGTGTTGTAGTGATGGAGATGAGCTGAAGAAGTCTCTGTCTGAGCTGGCGGATAAGAACCATCACTCTCACACTAAGAGCATCAGTCGCATCAGCAGCAGCAGTAACCCGTTCCTGGACATTGCCCATGACCCCAACGCTGCTGTCTACAAAACTGGCTTCCTGGCCCGCAAAATGCACGCTGACATGGACGGGAAGAAAAGTAAGATTTAATCTGAAGCTATCATGTCATACAACACCTGCTCATTTTGAGGATAAAATGTGACCCGAACCACAAAACCAGTCATAAGGGTCAATTTTTTGAAATTGAGATTTATACATCACCTAAAAGCTGAATAAATAAGCTTACCATTGATGTATGGTTTGTTAGGATAGGACAATATTTGGCTGAGATACAACTATTTGAAAATCTGGAATCTGAGGGTGCAAAAAAATCTAAATATTGAGAAAATCATCTTTAAAGTTGTCCAAATGAAGTTCTTAGCAATACATATTACTAATAAAAAATTAAGTTTTGATATATTTACGGTAGGAAATTTACAGAATATCTTCATGGAACACGATCTTTACTTAATATCCTAATGATTTTTGGCATAAAAGAAAAATCTATAATTTTGACCCATGCAATGTATTGTTGGCTATTGCTACAAATATACCCCAGCGACTTAACACTGCTTTTGTGCTCCAGGCTCACATATGTATATGATCCAGCAGCCATGCAGCATGATTTTGAAACAGTAGTAAAAAATACTGTTAAAATGTTTAATTTAATTTAATACTTTTTAAGCTACAATCATTTATTTTTTATTTCAAATTGAAAAGAAAAATAATAAAAAGCACTTTTCAACTGAAGATTTTTTTTTTTAGCAGATCAGGTCATTCAAATTACTTTTACTTCTAGTTTTTAGGAAGCATTTTGATTTATTAATTCTTTGTGTAATTAAAATTATTTTTCATAAGCACGTTATTTTTATGACTCTTTATAACTGAAGCATCTGGGTGTGCAGGGAATGATGGGAAAGAACATTAAATAAATGCTGTGTAATGTGAACGAGGATAAAGCAGGTGTGATTCAGTGCTTTGGCAAGCACACATGGTGAAATGGGATTTTGGCCGTAGTCTCTCATATATTATGTCCACTTATTTTTCATTCCTAATGAGATTCTAGAGTCACTAGAAAACCTGAGCTGTCTCATATAAAATGTCCACTTATTTTTCCTTCCTAATGAGATTCTAGAGTCACTAGAAAACCACAAAAGCTGAGCTGTTGTGTCTGTTTGAAGAGACGCACCGTTACAGCTCGTCTTGCAGAAGAATCTCAAACACTGACAGCTGATATGATCAAAAATGATATGATAGAAAAGTGTAAAAGGATGCTTTCACGAACTATAAATAGCTCTGTTTTTGTGTTATATGCACTACCATTCAAAAGTTTTGGGTCAGTAAGATTGGGTCAGTTTTATTCAGCAAGGATGCATTAAATTGCTCAAAAGTGGCAGTAAAGACATTTATAATGTTACAATTAGTGCTGTCAAATATACTGGATACTGTGTATATTTATTATTTATATATATATATATAAATACACACACAGGCATGTATATATTTCAGAAAAATAGGTTGTTTATATATTAAATATATTTATTTATAATATAAATTATATGAATATAAATATAGACATGTAAATATTTTAAATATATATACTGTATTTGTGTATTTATATGTACATAATAAATATACACAGAACACGCACATAAATTATGCAAACAAAAACTTTTATTTTGTTTGCGATTAATCGTGATTAATCGTTTGATAGCACAGTTATCAATATTTATATTTCAAATGGTCTTTTAAACTTTCTATTTTTAAAAAAATCTTGAAAATCACGGTTTCCACAAAAATATGAAGCAGCAAAGCTGTTTTCAACATTGATAATAATCAGAAACGTTTCTTAAGCAGCAAATCAGCATATGATTTCTGAAGGAACGTGTGACACTGAAGACTGGAGTAATGATGCTGAAAATACACAGAAATAAATTACACTATAACATACTGTATATTCGCATAGAAAACAGCTATTTGAAATGATAATATTTCATGATGTTACTGTTTTACTGTAAAATAAATGCAGCCTTGGTGAGCAAAAGAGACTTCTTTCAAAAACATAATAAAAGTACTGACCGCAAACTTCTGAACAGATGTTTGAATATATCTTAACGGGATAAAACTGAAGTGGATACCTTCCTACCCTTCACTGCTTTGTGATTTACGGTCCAGCTCTGGCAGAAGACGTGCCAACGTGAGTTTAGTCTCCAGTACCAGCCGTGCCAGTGCGGTCTAATGAGCGTGCCCATGGGAGAATTACAGTCGGGATATAAACAGCAGGGCTTTAGTGATCTGCTGCATCACATGCTGAGAGCATTTAGGCCAGGGTCCCAGAGGTGCCATCAGCGAACTACCGAGAACTCAGTCTGTATGGGGTGTGAAGGATTCGGATGCTTCCCAAAGCACCTATAGCACAGCCGTAAATAAAGCTGTTCTACAGAGACGCTATCAAGGGAATCATTTGACAGGAGAAATGTAAGTAATGCCCTTCAGAGGTGGAACAGACTGGTGAACTGTTTGGTTGACCCTTTTTAACACAACAGTATGGAACGTACAGGGACAAAGTAACAGTTCACCAAAAAAAGTCATCATTTACTAGTGTTGGGCGATATGCTCAATTTTCATATTTTCAGCCTGTGAGAACGCCGATACATAATATTATCGTGCTAATTTATTTAATTATTTATTTACATGGTTTCATTGCCAGAAAGTAAACCAACTCCAGCGCAAGGCTAAAAGCAGCCTAATGTTTTTAATATAACTGAATTTGTATTTAACATAACAATTTAATAGAAACATTGTAAGTTACTAATCATAATGCTTACATTTCCTCAGTCATTCAAAAAGCAGCTACAGAAAACGAAAAATTTACATTACCGAAGAACATTGACTTCAGTCCAGCGCGAGTATATGCACTTTAAAAAAAATCCCATTACAATCAGTGAAGCTGTCTACACTGTGTGATGAATAAATATGCTATACTTAAATCGCATGTACATCTGCACTTTGCTGTTTATGATGAGAGTAGGGCTGCAACTAATGATTATTTTGATAATCGATTAGTTGGCTGATTATTTTTTCGATTAATCAGATTTTTAAAAAATTTAATTTTTATTGACCTACCCTTCACTGCTTTGTGATTTACGGTCCAGCTCTGGCAGAAGACGTGCCAACGTGAGTTTAGTCTCCAGTACCAGCCGTGCCAGTGCGGTCTAATGAGCGTGCCCATGGGAGAATTACAGTCGGGATATAAACAGCAGGGCTTTAGTGATCTGCTGCATCACATGCTGAGAGCATTTAGGCCAGGGTCCCAGAGGTGCCATCAGCGAACTACCGAGAACTCAGTCTGTATGGGGTGTGAAGGATTCGGATGCTTCCCAAAGCACCTATAGCACAGCCGTAAATAAAGCTGTTCTACAGAGACGCTATCAAGGGAATCATTTGACAGGAGAAATGTAAGTAATGCCCTTCAGAGGTGGAACAGACTGGTGAACTGTTTGGTTGACCCTTTTTAACCAAACAGTATGGAACGTACAGGGACAAAGTAACAGTTCACCAAAAAAAGTCATAATTTACTAGTGTTGGGCGATATGCTCAATTTTCATATTTTCAGCCTGTGAGAACGCCGATACATAATATTATCGTGCTAATTTATTTAATTATTTATTTACATGGTTTCATTGCCAGAAAGTAAACCAACTCCAGCGCAAGGCTAAAAGCAGCCTAATGTTTTTAATATAACTGAATTTGTATTTAACATAACAATTTAATAGAAACATTGTAAGTTACTAATCATAATGCTTACATTTCCTCAGTCATTCAAAAAGCAGCTACAGAAAACTAAAAATTGACATTACCGAAGAACATTGACTTCAGTCCAGCGCGAGTATATGCACTTTAAAAAAAATCCCATTACAATCAGTGAAGCTGTCTACACTGTGTGATGAATAAATATGCTATACTTAAATCGCATGTACATCTGCACTTTGCTGTTTATGATGAGAGTAGGGCTGCAACTAATGATTATTTTGATAATCGATTAGTTGGCTGATTATTTTTTCGATTAATCAGATTTAAAAAAATAAAATTTTTATTGACAAAAAACACTATTCCACATTCTGTCCAATGTCCTTCAAACGAACTGAATGTTAACTGAATGCTATGAAAACATACAGTGCTTAATTTATTAGACCACCTGTCATAAAGAGAAAACACAAATATTTTAGGAATCTGTCAAAAAATTGTTTAAATCTAAAAATGTTAATGTCATTTATTGGGCAAACTGATAAACAGAGGTGTGACATGCATTCTTTTCGGCTCGTTAAAGATTAATCTTGCAGCGGCATTTTGGATTAATTGTAGAGGTTTGATAGAAGGGACTGGAAGACCTGCCAAGAGAGCATTACAGTAGTCCAGCCTGGACAGAACAAGAGCTTGAACAAGGAGGGTTGCTGTCAAGGAGGTTGTTCTGTGTGAGAAACGCAGAGACTTGGTTGAACACAGCCCGTTCAAGTGTTTTTGCAATGAAAGGTAGAAGGGAAACCGGTGTGTAGTTCTCTAAAAGAGATGGGATAAGGGTGGGTTTCTTAAGTAGTGGGGTTATACGAGCCTGTCTAAATGCTAAGGGAAAAACACCACTGTGAAAGGGTTGTGAGTGTATGTTTGCTGGTAAGATGTGTTTGACAGTTTGTGGTGTGGCAAATTGTGCACTGAGGTTTGTAATTTTATTAATGAAGAATGTGGCAAAGTCGTCAGCTGTTAGAGTTGATGAAGGAGGGAGAGGAGGAGGACAAAGGAGCGAGGAAAATGTTTAAAGAGCATGCGAGGGTTAGACGAATTGTTCATTTTGTTATGATAGTATGTCCTTTTAGCAGTGGAGACATTAGCAGAGAAGGAAGAGAGGAGTGACTGATACACACTAAGGTCAGTAGGATTTTTTGATTTGCACCACACCCTTTCAGCAGCTCTGAGCTTAGACCGATGTTCACGGAGAACATCAGATAACCAAGGGGCAGAAGAGGTGGTACGGGCTGGCCTGGAGGACAAGGGGCAGACAGTGTCTAAACAAGATGTAAGAGTGTAGCAGAAATTATCAATAGCACTGTAAGTATCAAGAGATGATAACTGTTCAGGGGGAGGAAGTGAAGATGAAACCATAGCAGATAGCCTGGAGGGTTGAGCGTAGGTTACGTCGAAAGATGACATGTGGAGGGGTATGTGTTGTGTCCGGAACCATGTTGAGGTTAAGAGTGAGGAGGAAGTGATCGGAGGTGTACAGTGGAGTAACCCGCACATGATCAGTGGAGCAGTGTCGTGTGTAAATAAGGTCTAGTTGGTTGCCTGATTTGTGAGTAGCCATAGTTAGCACTCTCTTGAGATCAAAAGAAGCGAGCAGAGTGTGGAAGTCTGCAGCCTGAGGTTTATCTAGGTGGATGTTGAAGTCTCCAAGCATAACTAGGGGAGTACCATCCTCAGGAAAGTTTGAGAGCAGCACATCTAATTCATCCAAGAAGTTACCTTGTGGTCCTGGGGGTCTATAAACAACTACAAAATGGATTTTAAAAGGGTGGGTAATAGTCACTGAATGTGATTCAAAGGAGCTGTTAATACCCAGAGAAGGTAAAGGAATAAATTTCCAATCATTAGAGATTAGTAGACCAGTGCCTCCACCTATTCCAGTAAGACGGGGAGTGTGGGAAAATGAGAAATTATTGGAGAGTGCTGCATAGGGCTAGGTATCGAGTTCGATACTTTTTAGGCGCCGACCGAATTGGCTCGATATCATCGAGTATTGAAAAACGTTTTGTCGTTCGGTACCGATCTTCGATACCTAAGGGGTTAATCTCGTCAATGTCAGTGTGCCAATAAGCCTGCAGCACTGGTTGTGTTCGACTTGAAGTGGCACCGCACAGCGCAGATCAATCTGTGTTTGATATCAGTGAGAGCAATTCGAAAGCATACCATTAGAGATTAGTAGACCAGTGCCTCCACCTATTCCAGTAAGACGGGGAGTGTGGGAAAATGAGAAATTATTGGAGAGTGCTGCATAGGGCTGGGTATCGAGTTCGATACTTTTTAGGCGCCGACCGAATTGCCTCGATATCATAGAGTATTGAAAAAACGTTTTGTCGTTCGGTACCGATCTTCGATACCTAAGGGGTTAATCTCGTCAATGTCAGTGTGCCAATAAGCCTGCAGCACTGGTTGTGTTCGACTTGAAGTGGCGCCGCACAGCGCAGATCAATCTGTGTTTGATATCAGTGAGAGCAATTCGAAAGCATACGGAGCAGTCTGCTCTCTATAGCTCTCGTGGTACTGTAATACACTGATCGGTCTGCACAGTCGAACACACCTATAGTTTACACACCGGTTACACACGTAAGGCTGTTGTGTGAAAGCGTCCCAACCCCCATAGATGTAAGGCTACATTTACACTGGTGCGTTTTTGTTTTAAAATGAAAACAATCCTCGTCCAAAGGCGTTTCCACTGCATTTCAGAAAAGATCTCCGTCCGTATTACATGACCGAAAGCGCGTTACGTGACCATTCATGCACACTGTAGCATCATGCTACATAAGACAATAAATAAGATTCATATTCTGCTTTTACTCAAAGCTCTGTTTAAACCACCATCGAGTGTTTGTAATAACTTCCGATTGCCGTCTAATGTGTGTTTTGGCCATGTAATGTTGCTGAAATATGTTATTTACTCTTGAGTCAGAGCAGCGATCGTGGAAGAGAGAACATAGGCAGACAGCGCTGGAAGCAGCTAATGCTCATCAGTAAATCAGTGGAAAATAAAATTAGCAGAGAAGGAAGAGAGGAGTGACTGATACACACTAAGGTCAGTAGGATTTTTTGATTTGCACCACACCCTTTCAGCAGCTCTGAGCTTAGACCGATGTTCACGGAGAACATCAGATAACCAAGGGGCAGAAGAGGTGGTACGGGCTGGCCTGGAGGACAAGGGGCAGACAGTGTCTAAACAAGATGTAAGAGTGTAGCAGAAATTATCAATAGCACTGTAAGTATCAAGAGATGATAACTGTTCAGGGGGAGGAAGTGAAGATGAAACCATAGCAGATAGCCTGGAGGGTTGAGCGTAGGTTACGTCGAAAGATGACATGTGGAGGGGTATGTGTTGTGTTAGGAACCATGTTGAGGTTAAGAGTGAGGAGGAAGTGATCGGAGGTGTACAGTGGAGTAACCCGCACATGATCAGTGGAGCAGTGTCGTGTGTAAATAAGGTCTAGTTGGTTGCCTGATTTGTGAGTAGCCATAGTTAGCACTCTCTTGAGATCAAAAGAAGCGAGCAGAGTGTGGAAGTCTGCAGCCTGAGGTTTATCTAGGTGGATGTTGAAGTCTCCAAGCATAACTAGGGGAGTACCATCCTCAGGAAAGTTTGAGAGCAGCACATCTAATTCATCCAAGAAGTTACCTTGTGGTCCTGGGGGTCTATAAACAACTACAAAATGGATTTTAAAAGGGTGGGTAATAGTCACTGAATGTGATTCAAAGGAGCTGTTAATACCCAGAGAAGGTAAAGGAATAAATTTCCAATCATTAGAGATTAGTAGACCAGTGCCTCCACCTATTCCAGTAAGACGGGGAGTGTGGGAAAATGAGAAATTATTGGAGAGTGCTGCATAGGGCTAGGTATCGAGTTCGATACTTTTTAGGCGCCGACCGAATTGGCTCGATATCATCGAGTATTGAAAAACGTTTTGTCGTTCGGTACCGATCTTCGATACCTAAGGGGTTAATCTCGTCAATGTCAGTGTGCCAATAAGCCTGCAGCACTGGTTGTGTTCGACTTGAAGTGGCACCGCACAGCGCAGATCAATCTGTGTTTGATATCAGTGAGAGCAATTCGAAAGCATACGGAGCAGTCTGCTCTCTATAGCTCTCGTGGTACTGTAATACACTGATCGGTCTGCACAGTCGAACACACCTATAGTTTACACACCGGTTACACACGTAAGGCTGTTGTGTGAAAGCGTCCCAACCCCCATAGATGTAAGGCTACATTTACACTGGTGCGTTTTTGTTTTAAAATGAAAACAATCCTCGTCCAAAGGCGTTTCCACTGCATTTCAGAAAAGATCTCCGTCCGTATTACATGACCGAAAGCGCGTTACGTGACCATTCATGCACACTGTAGCATCATGCTACATAAGACAATAAATAAGATTCATATTCTGCTTTTACTCAAAGCTCTGTTTAAACCACCATCGAGTGTTTGTAATAACTTCCGATTGCCGTCTAATGTGTGTTTTGGCCATGTAATGTTGCTGAAATATGTTATTTACTCTTGAGTCAGAGCAGCGATCGTGGAAGAGAGAACATAGGCAGACAGCGCTGGAAGCAGCTAATGCTCATCAGTAAATCAGTGGAAAATAAATAGAAATGATGAATCTGTCTGAGCTATGCATTTTAAAATGAACACACACTAGTGTAAATGTAACCTAACAGATGTGTAAACTGAAAACTATTTGAACTTTATTAAAACTAATTTATTGTGTTGGTTACATTTTGTTTCTTTGTGCAGTGACTTGATGAGTCTTTGAGTCTGTATAAAACCAAAGGATTTTTTTTTTTTAGATAATGTAATCTTATTTAAAACTTTTTGAACGATACCCAGCTCTACTGCAGGAGTAGCAGTGTCCTCTGGTTTGATCCACTTCTCTGTCAGGGCCATGAGGTTTAGTCTTGAATGACTAGTAATAGATGTAATGAAATCTGCTTTGTTTACTGCAGACTGACCATTCCAGAGACCAATAGAAAAAGAAAGTAGTGTATTAGCAGACATAGGCATTGTGCACAGGTTGATAGGATTGCGCTGCCTACAATGTGTGATGCATGGTTTGCGAGTGGTAGTGATAGTAGGAATCTGGAAACACATAGTAAGAGTTGGTCAATAAAACTGAAACCGAAGTGAAGCAAGGTGTAGAAAAGATAATGAATCAAAAGCGATTTGTATGTCCCTGCACGGTGGAGTCGCACGGTAGAGTCGATGGTCTTTACACTCTTCGGTCTTCACACGACGGCTGCCGCGGTATTTTAACCTTTTTTAAACCCGTTTGACATAACGGAAATTGAATTCAGCTGAACACACTTCACTGTTTATGAAAACAAAGAGCTAAGCAAGCGCACGATACTGACACCTTCACGTCATCCCAAACTGTATGAATTTTGTACTTCACTGGAAATTAAGAGATGTTTAGTAGGATGCTCATGGTGTGAATGCGGACAGATGCTGTTGAGCTCCATAAACCACTACAAATGTAATCCATGCTGCTTTTATGTGTGTGTAGTTTAGCTGACCTAATAGCATTTGGGTATGTTCCTCACACAGCTCATGGTGTGAATGCGGACAGATGCTGTTGAGCTCCATAAACCACTACAAATGTAATCCATGCTGCTTTTATGTGTGTGTTGTTTAGCTGACCTAATAGCATTTGGGTATGTTCCTCACACAAAGCAAATGCCTTCAGAAGACTTGGAAGAAGTTATGTTACCTATAATATGTTTTTATTTGTCCTTTTTAGTTTAACAGTCTTGGTCACTATGAATGGAAATGACTAACATGATAAATGATTTCATTATATTTATTTTACTTGTATTCTCTAGCACCGAGAGGGAAACGAGGCTGGAAAACCTTGGTAACACTTTACAATAAGGTTCATTAGTTAACTACATTAGTTAACATTAACTAATAATGAACTGCACTTATACAGCGTTCATTAATCTTTGTTATTGTTAATTTCAACATTTACTAACACATTATTAAAGTCTTGTTAACATTAGTTAATGCACTGTGAACTAACATGAACTAACAATGAACATCTGTATTTTTATTAACTAACGTTGGTGAAGATTAGTAAATACAGTAACAAATGTATTGCTCATGGTTAGTTCATGTTAGTTTATACATTAACTAATGTTTAACTAATGAACCTTATTGTAAAGTGTTACCCACAAAGCAAATGCCTTCAGAAGACTTGGAAGAAGTTATGATACCTATAATATGTTTTTATTTGTCCTTTTTAGTTTAACAGTCTTGGTCACTATGAATGGAAATGACTAACATGATAAATTATTTCATTATATTTATTTTACTTGTATTCTCTAGCACCGAGAGGGAAACGAGGCTGGAAAACCTTCTATGCTGTTCTGAAAGGCATGATCCTCTATTTGCAGAAGGTTTGTTTACTCGCTCTTTCATTTTCCCCTCTCGCACTGCTGATTAATCAAATTTCTATCATTTCCCACAAACATCAATAATAAATTGATTTCTCCTCCCGGAGATTGTGATGTGAGAGGTAATCACATTCACACATTTATTTCAGGTCTGACAAACCTTTTCAGAGCCCATCAAAGAAAGAAGCGTCCCAGCTCCCCCATTCTCCATTACAATAGTTTATTTATGTGCTCCATTTGAACTTGCATTAGTTGCTTAGCTGTGCAGTCATGCGAAAGTCACAGGAATGAAATAGTGGCGTGAAAGCAGGCCGTACCTGTGCATATATTTTTGTGCTGGTGACTGATTGTTTCCATGGCATTAGAGCTAACGATGTGCCATTCGTGCAGCAATCACAACGAATGTCTCTCATCAGAGAAACGGGAAATGTGCTGGATGGCGTTCTCATTCTCATTTCAAACAGACCTTTTATTTGGGAGAAAAAGAATATACTCAAATGCAAACTCAGTGTCATGTTTCCTGACGCTTAAATGCATGTTAATTGTAATTAAAGGAACGGTGTAGCGCCAAATGTATATAAATGCACAGTCCAATGTCCTAAAGTTGTACTGGGTGTGAATAAATTAAAAAAACAGAAAAAGGGTCTACACACCACGAACAGGGCAAAGGCTCTGCAACTGTTTGTTTATTTTGCTTCATTAGAGGCCACATAAAATAAAGTGCAGTGCAAAATGTTTTCAAGATCAACTCTTCATCAGTGCTATATAATTGCAGATACACACCTGCATCAATTTAAAGTGCACATATTACCGTAGAAATCCTTATATATGTGCAGGAACAAAAAATACAAGGCATTATCAGATATGGGCTACAGTCACACATTTATATCATAATTATATCTATGTCAAAAACTCAAATACAGCCTTGAAACATTTACAGATATAAAAAATATAGTTCACATCCATAAATAAGCTTAATTATACAAATGTATATAATTTTGTAAATACACTACCAGTCAAAGGTTTTGAACAGTAAGATTTTTAATGTTTTTAAAGAAGTCTCTTCTGCTCACCAAGCCTGCATTTATTTGATCCAAAGTACAGCAAAAATAGTAAAACTGTGAAATATTTTTACTATTTAAAATTACATTTTAAAGTATATTCTAATAGAAAACCGTTATTTATTTCTGTGATTTCAAAGCTGAATTTTCAGCATCATTACTCCAGTCACGTGAATGAGTCAGAAATCATTCTAATATTCTGATTTGCTGCTCAAAAAACATTTATTGTTATTATTATGTTGAAAACAGCGGAGTAGAATTTTTTCAGGTTTCTTTGATGAATAGAAAGTTCAGAAGAACAGCATTTATTTGAAATATTACTTTAAGTCTTTATCATCAGTCTTTTGATCAATTTAAAAAAATTATACTTACTCCAAGGTTTTATAGTGTTTAATGTTACAAAAGTATAGTGTATGTTACAAAAACTTTTTCTTTCAGATAAATGCTGATCTTTCTATTAATAAAAGAATCCTGAAAACATGTACTCAACTGTTATAAATATTGTTAATAATATAAAATGTTTATTATTCAGCATATTATTATGATTTCTGAAGGATCATGTGACACTGAAAATTCAGCTTTGATCACAGAAATAAATTACATTTTAACATATATTCAAATAGAAAGCAGTTATTTTAAAAAGCAAATATATTTCACAATATTACTGCTTTTGCTGTATTTTGGATCGAATATATGCAGGCTTGGCAATCAGAAGATAATTCTTTAAAAACATTAAAAATATTACTGTTCAAAAATTTTTAACTGGTAGTGTATATATCACATATACAAATGTCCATTATAACTCTACTCACAAAATCTATATAAAACATAAGCACAAAAATGTATCAAAATAATTCACAGAAATCATTTATAACTAGTTCTTCATTCATGCTTGATTCAAAGTTTTGGATTTAACCAAAATAAATCTCTAACATTTTTTTTTAGTGCGAAAAATGAGGAGGATTAGCAAAAAGAACTGAACAGGATCACTAGTCAAAATATGCCAATGCTTTCTAAAGAAATCTTAGAAAAATATGAATTTTAGAATTTTTTCAAAATGTGTTTTTTAAGTGCTTTAAGAAACAGTCATGAAATTATACTCTCAAAGTACACTTAAGTGGCCTTTTATTGTTTTAATTAATGTTTTAAACCAACGAATCACACTCACACACATATGCTATATATATATATATATATATATATATATACTGTGTATATATATATAATCTACAAGTACAGTTTTTTTAAATATATCTGTAAGATTTGAATATCACTACAAGAAAACATTTTATACAGTTAAGCACATTTCTTTTTCTTTTTCCACCAGCCCTATATCCATGTTGTGAGTGATTCATTGGTGGAAAAAGAGAAAACACAACATTTGAAGATTAAATTGACTGATAGCATTATCTGTTTATTTATTTTTCAAAATACCTACAGATATCACAATAATATTGTTATCGTAAATTCTTTTGGCCACAATAAATGTGTATTGAAAATTTGAGCCTCCAAAATTTGGAGTTCCTGTTCAGTGGTAGAGCATGCACTGTTTCATATGTTTGATCAGGGTGGGTCTCTCTGAGAGCTTAAAGAAGCACCACTACTGGCAGGTTATATTGCTTGTTCACTCAAATACACAATTAACAGACTCAACTTGGTGTTTGGCATCCACACATCACACAACAATATGTGATTCTAATTCAATGCAATGATGCTATAATGCAATGATGATTAAAAAAAACATTGATAAACATCACAACTTTATATTGTGTTGGCTCTGCAAAAGGCATTACATTTTGAGATTACATTTACATTACATTTACTTTTAGTCATTAGTCGGTTGACTTACAAATGAGGACAATAGAAGCAATCAAAACCAAGAAAAAAAGCAATAATATGTAAGTGCTGTGACAAGTTGTCACGCCTCTGGACTGTCTTTGTGTGTTTTTCTCCCCATGTGCTCCCCGTGACCCAGTTTGTCCCTTGATTGATTGCGTTCATTTGGTTCAGGTGTGTCTCGTCAATTACCCTCGGTTAGTCTTGTCTGTTCCTGGTTTAAGCACATTTCTTTTTCTTTTTCCACCAGCCCTATATCCATGTTGTGAGTGATTCATTGGTGGAAAAAGAGAAAACACAACATTTGAAGATTAAATTGACTGATAGCATTATCTGTTTATTTATTTTTCAAAATACCTACAGATATCACAATAATATTGTTATCGTAAATTCTTTTGGCCACAATAAATGTGTATTGAAAATTTGAGCCTCCAAAATTTGGAGTTCCTGTTCAGTGGTAGAGCATGCACTGTTTCATATGTTTGATCAGGGTGGGTCTCTCTGAGAGCTTAAAGAAGCACCACTACTGGCAGGTTATATTGCTTGTTCACTCAAATACACAATTAACAGACTCAAGTTGGTGTTTGGCATCCACACATCACACAACAATATGTGATTCTAATTCAATGCAATGATGCTATAATGCAATGATGATTAAAAAAAACATTGATAAACATCACAACTTTATATTGTGTTGGCTCTGCAAAAGGCATTACATTTTGAGATTACATTTACTTTTAGTCATTAGTCGGTTGACTTACAAATGAGGACAATAGAAGCAATCAAAACCAAGAAAAAAAGCAATAATATGTAAGTGCTGTGACAAGTTGTCACGCCTCTGGACTGTCTTTGTGTGTTTTTCTCCCCATGTGCTCCCCGTGACCCAGTTTGTCCTTTGATTGATTGCGTTCATTTGGTTCAGGTGTGTCTCGTCAATTACCCTCGGTTAGTCTTGTCTGTTCCTGGTTTCCTTTGTCCGGTGTAACGTCATTTCGTCTATACTATTGGTGCATTCAAGTCATGTCGGATAGATCGTATTTACGAGTTGAATGCACATGAACGCCACTACAAAGTCGTTATTACGAGTGGGAAACTCGAAAGCCCTGAGTTTCCAATATTGGGGGCGTGTCAATGAGAAACATGGCGGAATCGATGGATGCAACGTCTGTAGTTGATGGTAAATTTTTGTTTAAATTGATAGTTTGTCCTATAAAGATTGCCAAAGTAAAACATAAATCACAATACTTATAGGTATTAAGCAGTGACATTGTCAGGCTTTTAATTTACAAAAAAATAAGCTTTTTGAATGTGGCAGGATTGTAATATAACAATTAATAAGTTGTTATGCGATAGATTAAAGTGGCTTCATAAATTACTTTTTAAAAATATTTAAAAAACGCATTACGAGTTGAATGCACATGAACGCCACTTCATTTTCTATAAGCAGAGTTAACAGACCCTGTTGTATTTTCTTGTAATTTATTAAAAGAAGGTACACCGCCATCTTGTGCCGACTAAACTGACTTGAACGCACCTGACGTCGTAATTACGACTTGTCAACTCGTAAGTACGAACATCCCAGGAGGACTTGAACGCAGCATTAGGTCTATGTGTGTGTTCCTGCCTGCCCTGTGTTCCCCTGTGTTTGGGTTATTAAAGACTGTTATTTGTGACTCACCTTCGTCTCTGCGTTCCTCGACTCGTCACCGTAGCACCGTGACACAAGTCTTGGTTGGTCTAACGCAGTACACAAGGTTTTTTTTTACAATAGATAAAAAGAAAACAAGTAGATAGAATAGGAAACGCTAGTGTTAGAGTGTCTTTTTTTCTTTCAATAAAAATAAAACAGAGAATGCTTGTGTTAGAGGCTCTTTTTTAAGGTTTTAGAGGGTTAAATAAAAAAAGAAAACAAATAGATAAAATAGAATTAGAATTGACAGTGCTAGAGTTTTAGAGCGTCAAATGAAGATGCAAGAGATGGGTTTTTAGCCATTTCTTGAAGATGGCTAAGGACTCAGCTGCTCAGATTGAGTTGGTAGATGATGTAAAAGAATCTTTAGGACACAAGAATCCGAACCAGATTTGTTAAATTCCTTGGATTCCCATCCCTGTCCGTGTTCATCATTTGTCCTGTGTGTGCTTGCTCCTGCAGGATGAGTATAAGCCAGAGAAGGCCCTGTCAGAGGACGACCTGAAGAACGCCATCAGCGTGCATCATGCTCTTGCCATCAAGGCGATGGACTACGAGAAGAAGCCCAATGTTCTCAAACTCAAGACTGCTGACTGGAGAGTGTTCCTCTTCCAGGCCCAGTAAGAGACAGCTACCGAGACCTTCCCTGAACTCCAAATCTAATTTCATGCTTCAGTTCAAGCTCAATTAAAGCTTGTTTATCTCTTCCAT
The DNA here is from genome assembly GCF_001515645.1 of Sinocyclocheilus grahami. Taxonomy (NCBI): domain Eukaryota; kingdom Metazoa; phylum Chordata; class Actinopteri; order Cypriniformes; family Cyprinidae; genus Sinocyclocheilus; species Sinocyclocheilus grahami. Next base: position 19,773 of record NW_015507907.1, on the reverse strand, counting down.
TGGTCTGCCCACAGACCTTTTATTTCTTCGTAAGGCTGACTGCTCTCATTCTGTGAGTTTGCGTGACTGTAGCGTGGCCTTCTTCATATGAACACGTGCCGTCTCTTCTCTGTAGGAGCCCTGAGGAAATGGAGTCCTGGATCAGAATAATCAACTCGGTGGCGGCCATGTTTTCCGCCCCATCCTTCCCCGCTGCCATCGGCTCGCAGAAGAAATTCAGCCGTCCGCTGCTGCCGGCGACCACCACCCGCATGTCTCAGGTGGGTCTGAAGAGTCAAGTCAAATGCTGTTGTCCATCTGGAGCTAGGGCTGGGCGATATGGCAAAACATTTAAATCTCTATTTTTTTTCAGAACGTTCGACTGAATCTGGAATTTTTATTTAATTTATTTATTTATTTTTTAGCTAGTCAGCTTGAAAATGTAACTACAACATGATTCAAGTAACTTTTTCTTTATTAACCCTCTAGGTAAGACAATTCTATTCCAAGTGCACCACATGAAGTTGTCAACATGATGTAAATGTTAAACAAATCACTTGTTTAATATCTTTGCAGAAAAGATGCATGAACTACAACTACATCTTGTACAAACTTGTCTTATACATATTATATATTCAGAAATAATACGAGGACAATGCTTTAAAAATTCTCAAAAGTCAAGGTAATTCAAATTCAAAATGCCTGAAGGTATAACACCAGTAGACATGATGCAAGCATGAAATATCAGACATACAGTAGTAGGTACAGGGTTTTTATTTGCTTGCTTTGCTTTTCCATTGTTTTTCAATGTGAACATGGATGTGTTTGGCTGTTGCGCTCACGTCTCTTGCAGCGTCTCATGCATGAAACGGCATTTTAAAAATTGCAGCGCTCAAATTAAAGAAGTTCACTCCCGTCTTCTTGCATGTTTTTCCTATGCTTTAAAAATTCTCAAAAGTCATCGACACAAAAGCACATTCTGTGTGAACGGTGCCTAGCGATAAGAGCGCGTCACACAGAGCAGTTAATCACGTGCGCTGACATGCGTTTAGATCGTTTTTTTTTCTCTTTACTGTTATCATTGGCATATTGTCAAAGTTGTCTAATTCTAACGTTGGGTAATATTTCTATTCAAAATCACGTTTCCTCGATCTCAAAATCACCCAGCCCTATCTGAAGCCTTTGATGACTGTGTCTGATGTGTTACAGGAAGAGCAGCTCAAGTCCCACGAGGCCAAGCTGAAGCACGTCTCTACAGAATTAGCCGAGCACAGATCCTACCCGCCAGATAAGAAGGTCAAAGCCAAAGAGGTCGATGAGTACCGCTTGAAGGAGCACTACCTGGAATTTGAGGTAGACGTCGTTGCCTTTTATGATGCAAGAGACACAATTAAGCAGATCATTTGCTCAGGTTTACCTTGGCCGTATTTTCCCCCCTCGACACACAGGGAGCCGTGTTCATTGTCTTTGACGTTCCTCATCTAGACTGTCAGGGATGAACTTGCCTAGAATTGATGGAAATGCATTTGCTGAAGCCGTTTTATTTTCTGGCTTTGATTGATGGATAAGGTCAGAGGAAGGGAATAAAACAGCACTCTTATCACACATACTTTTGTTTCAACATTAAATGATGCTTTGTAAATGCTTGTTCTCATCTTTAATGAATTCAAACAGCAGGCTTAATGCATATCTAATATGTAATATAGAAACTTTTTTTGTCCCAGTACTTTTTCAGTAGTGTATCTAATTTAGGGCTGCCCCCTAATAGTCGACTAATCATTAGTCAACCAGAAGAGGCTTGGTCGACCAAAATTTTATTAGTCGCTTAGTCACAGAAAAAAAAATCCACGAGCTCACTTCTTTAGGCATCACGGGTGTACACCTGACACAAAGGCTGTTCAAAACAGTAGGCTTTGGCCAAATCCTTGGCAGCATCATAAATATCCTTCCTAGATAAGTCGATCTCAGAATGACCCTCAACAAGATCAGTAAAAAAATTCATTCCAAATGGTGGACACTTGTGTACTTCAAGCCAAGACACCACAGGTCAAGAAAAATTATAATGCATTACAAATAGATTTTATTCAGTACTGAAAATTATGAACAAAGAATAGTCCCATAGAATTGAAAATGTGCGTTTTTGCTTACTAGTGTGTGGAGTCAAGACAAGTCAAGTAGCTTTATTTGAGTGTTTTCTGCGCTTCACCTGAGGAGTGCTTTGTGTACTTCAAGCCAAGACACCACAGGTCAGTAGGGTTAAAACGGGTTAAGAGAATTGTTTTGTATTCCAAGTTTTCTAAAAAATTATACTTTTAAATATGCAAATTAAGCATTATTAAACAAAATATGCACTCATTTCACAGAACAGAAATCTGAAGTTCAAAATCCTTATTTTTGTTTTGTTGACATACTAGAGTTAAAGGTGTTTACAAAGTGGAGAGACGATATACAGTACTGTATGTGAACGAACCCCTCTGTAAAAACCTACAGAATATAGATGGGAATAAAACTGTGAGGTTTGGTGTATGTAAATGCTGCTGAAGTTCAGCCTTTAAAGATACATATATAATTAAAATCAACAGATAAGTTAGACACTTAAATGTGTATTTTGGATGATTCCTTCCATGTTATGGAAGCAAAATAGCCCAAAATCTCACGTTTTGCCTTAAATGAGCCACTCACAAGGTGCCGTTTGACTAAAGATGCTGCTTTGAAGGTACAGTAAGTGCGAGGGCTGTGTAGAGAAGCAGAGCTATTGTTAGCTCTTGTCTCATGACATTATAATGGAGTCTAATGGATTTTCTGAATTCTCTCTGAAGGAGAGCCGTTACGAGATGTACGTCAAGCTGCTGAAAGAAGGTGTGAGAGAGCTCTTGACGGCCCGGGACGGTGACGCGGCGCTGAAGAAGTCTCAGTCCAGCCCATCTCTCAACCAGGAGTCCCAGCCGGCCGCCGCTAAAGTCAAGCGCAACACGTCCGAGCGGAAGGACTACCGGCCCGAAACACCCAAGATCACATAGACAGTCTCCTGCTTCCTGTCAGAGAGCCACTGTATATCACGCGTGACTGTACTTTGATGTAATTTATTTATCTGCCGACAGTTCTCAGAAATAATTTGTGTAAAATGTAAATTGATCAGTTGGTTGGAAGTTGTAAATCCCTAGGTCTCCCTTGACCAGCCGGTGCTTGTGGAGCAAATAGTGTGGTTTTCTTTTTTTATTCGTTAGCGTGTAAAGATCATATGGTTGCACTTTATTTTACAGTACGCACGTTTGCAGAAATAACGGAGTATTTTTAGGTTAAGGTTAGGTTTAGGGTTAGATTCAGTGTTGATGCCTTGTTATTATCCAGTTAAGCCTCGTGCACACCGGGACGATTATCGCGTGCGCTTATCGCCAGTATTTTTCTAGACGTTTTTCGACGCGTCTTTGTGTTCATACCCAAGCGATTTTCGCTGGCTATAAGCCGAGTGAACGTCCAAATTCACTCCCTGACATTAGATGGCGCTTAATGAAAAACAGAAATACACATCGAATCCTATTTGATCTGCAATTCCTCTCCATAACAACTCCCTCTTATCGAGATTTTTGTAGTCGCTGTCACGTTTGTCATAAAGCTCTTTGTGTTCAGACACCAGTGAGATCAGCAGCTCTACATTCATCTTGCCTCGATGCATCTTCTTCGTCTACTTACATCCTCTTCGTCGTTAGGTATCAATGTGTGCTTGGCAAGACCGTTTTGTGCTTGAGCACCACCAAGTCGTGTTTTACTGTAACTTCAGCAGCTCCAGGCACGTGAACAAAAGTGCCAATCTCATTGGTCGGCCAGTTTCTAACGCAGCGCGTCAAACCAAAAAGACGAGCCCGAGGTGTTTTTTAAAAAATGACGCTTTTACGCCTTGCGTTTTGTGCGTCAGTGTGCACAATCACATTGGCGCCCTTTGTTTAGTCACAAGGCGTTAAACGTCGGCGATAATCATCCCGGTGTGCACAAGCCTTTACACTCTTAAAAATAAAGGTTCTTTATTGGCATCAATGGTTCTATGAAGAACATCCGTGGAACTTTTCAAATGCAGAAAAGGTTCTTTATAGTCAAAAAAGGTTCTTTAGATTTTAAAAATGTTCTTCAAAATGGTTCTTTTAGGAACTGTTCACTGAAAGGTTCCAAATATGGTTCTTCTATGGCATTACTGCAAAAACACCCTTTTGGGACCTTTATTTTTAAGAGTGTGTTACTATACTAAGAGGACTGTAAAATAAAGTGCCGCTGATTTTGTTCTGAGAACATGACCGTCTCTTGATTGTGCTGTTCCCCTAATTTGCTTTTCCTTCAAGAGAAGTATTTTCTTCAAGTGGAAACGTCCACTTACATATGCTAGGCAGTAGATATAGTCTCACTCAGAGCGTTAACTGTTATTTTACTAGACGAATAAACAGCGGATCTGAGCTGACAGCAGAGAGAGGGGTCATTTTTAGGATCCTTTAGGATTTCAGTGCATGGATATGATGCGGGATTTATCACGATACCTTTAGTTTTCGATGTACTAACCACGTACTAACAAGCCACCAAATTCTCAGTGTAATATCTACTCTCACACGCGCGGTAATGGATCGTACCAGCAAGTCGCAGCAATGGACCGAAACTCTAAATAGATTCTTTTCTAATGATGATTTCGAGGTACTTGCTGAGTTACAGCATTTCAGACTGCAAGATTAGATGACGTTCACGTTAACGCCATCGGCTGCGCAGTTTGTGCCATTTATTTTTTTATCTGTTTGTTGAAGTAAAGAGTATACTTCTGCTTTTTCAGTAATGCTCCTTTTGTGTATTTTATAAACTTATATTTGAATTTTTAATTCTCAGTTCAGAACATTATTGTTGTAAAGATGACAGTAGTATTTATAGTGCACTTTATTAGGTTCTTTTGACTCTTTTAGAGAGCTTTATAAAGGGTAGTGATATGTTACTTCATTATACAGGTTTTTCCAAGCGTAACCAAATCTGTGGTTGGTTTTATTGAAGGTACACAGCCGATGGTACATTTTCACTCGTGTAAAGTCGTGTTAGTTTGTCTGTGCTCCTGTGTTTTTGCCATCATGTTTAGGTTGTTCGAATACAGAGGTTTCTAGAGGAATTGAGAGCGTTTCAGTTACTTTTTTCGTGATGCTTGCTAACCTTGAATCTAAGATGTCATTTTCCTTACAGAAACAAATGACGTGAACACTATATGAACGTTCTACACTGTTTTTGCACACCAACAAAGCCGGATCTATTTACTTATTTGAACTTTTGAAGGTTTCAAAGGAATCTATATGAAAAGCTTTTCACATTTACAGATATTAGTTTGAGTCCCTTCAGTCTATTATGACATTTTGTTTACTTGAAATATTTTTAAGGACACTTCATTTTGTTAGAATTTGACAAATAGAAACAATTTGTTCATATCTACATTGTATTTTTTTGTCATTACAAGCTTGTTTTTCATGGTTTTTTTCTCTCGCTGTGAAATTACAGTACGTATTATTTCTCTTGTCCAGTTCTGAACACAGAAGCACTTAGATAATGTTTGTTTTTATTTATTTGTTGCTACTTTTAGAACAAAAGCCGCATTACTTTTCAGCAGTATATATAGTACACGCTTAGTAATGAATACTACAAAACTGTCATCAGTATATGAAGAGATCGACTCTTCCTTTTATGTGCTACTATGTTTCAAGTTTGATGTTCGCCGCTTTTCCAGACCAAATAGTTTCCTGTGACATGTAACTCTGGCACTAACCCTTTAACAGTGTGCACGTCCTACACAGACTTAGTACTTTAGAATAGTAATTGCTTTTGTTATTATTTTACATAGGATGATTAAAAAAAAGTCAGAAGAAGTGTATACATAAAAGATAGGAGCATGCAAGTGCACTTTAGGGTTTCAAAATAAACAACAACAACAGCTCTAATGAAAAATCATTCAAAAGTGAGGCTTGCATAATTACAAGCAGTTACGAGGTTTGAAATGCATTTCTTCGTCAAGCTAATATTTTGACTGGAACACTCACTTTGTTTTCGACGTTTGTTTGTGGATCTCCTGGGTGCAGACTGCTCATGTTTACCGTGATGTATGCCACAACTCAACTGAACTTGATTGTAAACATTACGACTTGTCAGTTTTTCCTCCAGCCTTGTCATCTTTGTGCGTTTACTTTGGCGAACCCTGTAATGTATGATCTCCTCTCAAAATGCAATTATGTGAGTACTGAAGGAGAGCAGCTGGTTTTAATGCGCCTTAGCCATCAGTTGGACCATTTGCTGTTCAAACTCAGATATCGTGAATACCTTTTTTTAGCTGTGATCCTCTACTACTCCTTTAAATCTGTAAATGTTGTTCAATATGCCTGTTGCCCTGTGTTCAGAAGACTGGATGTGTTGGTTGATCTCCTGGCATGAGCGTGTCTTACGCCTGCCCTCAAAGATCAGGGACACAATGTGAATAAAATACTGTATTTAATCGTTCATTGCATCTGCACTCATTTTTAATCCACACAGCTTCTGAAAGCAGCTCAAAGTCGATCAGAACGAGCGTTCTGAACCCTCATCGCTGAAATGGTTAATGTATGAATAAAGCAGCCAAACACCTAAAAGATGGGTCATGTACTATATGATGTTCTTGCCTTAATCAATGTTAGCCATTATAGGAATATTTATTCAAATCAGCTGAATCAGTGCAGAACCAATACGTTAACAGCTTATTATAAACATAATTCCTCAAACAAAAGTAAGCCAACGCATGTTGAATTAGCAGGTGTTGTTTATATGAAAGTTTATATGTTCGCATGAAAAGCTTGACATGCACTAGCAACTATATAATGCTATTTAAAGGCTATTCTGATCATTACGACACTGGCACAGCAACTGTTGTTGAGTACTTGTCAATCATAATCTAGTGAGTAGATGCAGTGACACGGAGAAAACACATGAAATCAATGGTTTTCTTTTCAAAGTGATTTATTATTTTTAAATTGGAACCTTTACATGACAGCAATTCAGATGTAGCCTTTGTAAAACATAATATTAGTATTTCCAATGTCGATAAGCCGCAACAGTACCATTTAGTCAAACAGTCTTGCACATCCCTGCTTCAAAAACCTGTAAGAACACCGTTTATATTATATTCAACTCAAAAGGCATGAGCTCTAAAGCTACTTTTCTGCAAAAAAAAAATTCTAGAGTAAGTCCATAATTTCTGTGGACAACATTTAAAAAAATGTCCTTTGCCTTCAGATAAGACAGTGGCACCTTTTGGAGAGCCAACTTTTACACCACGTGAACAGTCATGATTAGTAACCAGAAGAAATGTGTATCTGCGGTACCTTCACATCCACTGGAAATGAATGTAATAGAACCTGATTGCTGCTAATGAAAGCCGTGAGGCTGATTACACACCACAGGTTGGACGGAGAAGGTCACATTTGTATACATGAAAGTCAGCCAACATCACCTCCTGTTAACACTTTACTCCTGTAGTCGACTGTGACAACTAGCGTTTTGGCAAATTAGAGTTGCAAACAATCACGTCGACAGAGGCTACTGTATGGGTCTGAACAGATTTTGATGAAAAACAGGAATCTAACTTGCATGGCCATGTGGCTGAGAAATAAAGAACAAAAAAGCAGCACATCCTCTACATATACATTAAGAGAATGATATAAGCTGCTTAACACAACATCGCATGCATACTCCCTGAAATGCATGGCTGACCGTTCAGCCGTTTGGCATCATGTTTGGAGCAAAGCCTGCTGGGTTACTTCGGAAGTGTTTGAGAATGTGGAGAACACAGGAGGTGTAATGTTGATATTTCATGCACCTATTGTATATGGATTGATGTTGTTGTTGTTGTTTTTTTACACTTTTTTATCTTTTTTTGCCTAAGCTGTTTACATTTTTTGAGTAGTTTGCCCAACACTGGGGACTGAGAAGGGGTGAGTGGGTAGAAGAAGAAGAGAGGAGAATAGGAGAACAGATAAAGAAAGAGAGGAGGTAGAAAGATATGGGAGACAAATAACTCTTGTTATGAACTTTATGATAAATGTTTTTTAACACCCAGTTGTACACTGTTTAAAAAAAAAAATATATATATATATATATATTCCAGTCTGTCACAAATTTTGTGTCACAAATACTAGGATTTGTGAATTACTGTACCTGAAAGTACATAAAAACCCATTTAAAGCAAATGTCGTCCCAACTTGTCAAACAGTTTTCTGAACAAACAATTTCATATTGAGCAATATTGCTGAAATATGGGCTTGTGAGTTCCCAGCATGCACCTCAATCATCCCATTAATCCAGTCGTTCAGTTCTGGTGTTCTGGGACTTTTCCAATTGTGTAAAATCAGCCCGGCAGCATTAATACAACCAGTCTTAGAATAAATGCATTTTTTGCTATGTTGGGTACCACTGATTTATCTCCAAGAAGGCATTATAATGTATAATAATATGTATGTAATGAATTTTCCTCTAGCTTTCCTAATGTTTTTACCCCCAGCCAATCATTATCACAAATATTAGTTCCCAAATTCTTCTGCCATATGGTTTTCAGATTGTTACAAGTGTCCGAAGTTACGCTGTGCATTGATTTGTAACACACAGAAGCAGTCTGAGCTTCACGTGGCAGCTGTCGATAAGCATACACAGGATTCTCATTTGCACTGAATTTGTTCTTGACACAGTGCATAATGAGCTCCCTCCCCAGTGTTATATTTTTTTAGCAATTCAGAGTATGACATAAAAATTCCATTCTCGTACAAAACATTAACTACGGTCACTCCTTTGAGTTTCCAAGTGCCGTTTCCAAAACCCCACTGCTTTGCCTATGCAGATTCCCGGGTTGTTCCACAGTGATGCATATGACTGTCTATAATGTGATGTCCTGCACAGTTTATGAATTTTGCTCCATACATATCTTGAATGTATCGTCACTGGATTTGAGTCCCATTCCTCTCTAGAGCATTGTGAGGGAATACCAATGGGATGAAATGGTGATGCCAGTTTCTGTTCTGTTTTAATCCAGTCCATCCCGAGTCCGTCTCACCCCAGTGTTTAGCCAACTTGGCCTTTTCAAAAGAAAGATTATACATCCTTACGTCCGGTAATCCTAGGCCTCCCCATCCCTTGGGGAGCGGAGTTTGCTCATTTTAATCCGGGGCCTTTTTCCTGCCCACAGAATGTCTTTGATGATTTTGTTGCATCTTTTAAAAGTAGTGTCTGGAATATTCACAGGTATTATCATAGTTATATATTTGAACTGCAGCTCATTTTGACAGTATTAACTTTGCCCCACAAAGAGGCATTTATCTACATTATTGTTTATCTTTGTCAGCGATGGCTCATAGTTTAACATTATGAGTCAGTTTCACTCATAGGTACTTCATCCCCACTGGAACCCATTTAAAGCCAAATCGGGTCACACATGGGCATAACATGTTTTAGATATTGGCATAGCCTCAGATTTCCCCCAATTTATTTTGTAACCTGACACACATCAGTACAGCTGTACTCATTAATGGAAGTAAAGATTTAAAAGTGTCACAAGATAGCAACAAAATCTCATCTGCAAACAACATTGACTTGTGTAAAATCTTTTCTTCTGCCCCCCAACTCCTATAATTGCCACCGTTCTGGAGGTTTGCAGGTCAAGTGTTGAGGTCAGTGTACAAATATATGTAGTTGCCTTGATGAATTTGTCGGCTGACTAAGGTCGTTTCGCATTTCGCATTTAGTGAATTTGACAAATTCAGTCACACTTTATTTTAAGGTCCAATTCTTGCTATTAACAAACCATTAACTACGGATTTTGCCTCAATAAACTCCTAATTAGCTGCTTATTAATAGTTAGTAAGGTTAAGTTTAGGTATTGGGTATATTAGAGATGTAGAATATGCTCATGCAGAATATGTGCTTTATAAACACTAATAAACAGCCAATATGTTAATAAAAGACACGCTAATAATCAACTAGTTATAAGTGAGAATTGGTCCCTATACTAGAGTGTTACCACAAATTCAAATGAACAAAACAAAGTAGCATTGCTTAAGAACACGTTTAAGACAGTAGTTGAGAGAAAATCTGAATGCATCAAGTCGTGCCGAATTAACTTTTCTCAACAATTCCTTTTCTACAGTGTGTATTTGTCAACAGCTGCATGCTTATGCAATGATTAGAGAACAGAGCTGTAGTTTGATGTCGGTGTTTGCTTTCAGTAAATGTGGCACTGAAAAGAATTCAGTATTTCATTATGAAGCCATATCAAACTCGAACAAAAGACTGATTGAGATCTGTTTTTTGAGAGCTTTTGAGTTAGCATTGAGTTTGATCAGTAAGCATAGCAGATGTGTGTATTCACTGTAAACCCATGCAGTGTATCATTAGGAGTCCCAGTATTTTCTTATGCCAAAATTGGTTTAATAATCTAATTGTACATTACAGTTATTATGAAAGATTATTAGGATTAGGAAGCATAATTAATCTGAACAAACTGAGGCAAAGAACACAGACCATGAAACAAAAGAGAAGGGCTGAACAAAAGAAGAACAGCAACTAAAGGAAGATCTTGAGGAGGAATCTCATCCGCTTTCAGCTTCAACTTTAAATGGCACTTAAAGTGAATGATCACCATGTTCCTCGTTAAGAATCAAAAGATTTGAATGAAATGAAGCATTAATCTTGGCTTTTGCGTCACCTGGTGCGGTCAGAACAGCTTCACGCTTTCTTTAAACGGGTGAGCAAGTGTTTTATGAAACCTGATTGGAAACAGTTGCTTGGAAACCAGATTGCGGAGATGCTCTTCAGATGCTGGAGACGGAGTCGAGGAGGGATGAGGAGCTAATGGACAGGAAGCATGTGATGATGTCAGGAAGGACATCTGTGTGGGTTTACTTCATTCCACAAGCACTTTGACATTTATGAGTTGTAAAGTCACTGAATGTCTACATACGGTTCTGTTTTCCTCAAAGTGAGGTAACTATTTCAGTTTCACAATTGTATGAATGACATCAAATTTACATAGTACACAAAATATCCCTTAATGTTCTGATTGTCTGACATCATGTTTAGTATCTTATTTAGGATTGTAATTCATGCAATCAAAGTGAATAATGTTATAAATGTAAGATGCGATGTAACAGTATCTGTCCATTAAATCAAGGCAGTTTTAATGTGTGATTAATGTGTCAACAGCAGACACATGATCAGAGTCACGCAGAGCACTGGTCTTCGTTTAAGTGCCCGATTGTGCTTCCAATAATTAGACTCTTGTGTCTTTCTTCAGTGTATAAATTTGTGGCCACCTACACATGTTGCCACTAGCAACCAAATCCAAACCATGCATTTGCTCTAGTTATAATTAGCAGCAGCCATAAACTTGCAGATGTACTTTCCAGAGAATAACATTTTACACTGCTCTTTCTCAGAAAACTGTTAGTTTAGTTTACACTTTTACTCTTTCACATCATAATGCATTTATGCTCAAGCTTTTGAACAGCATATACAATGCTATATGATCCTGATACATTTGTATCTGATGTAAATAACATGGATGTAAACAGATGGAAATAGGCATTAGAACTGTGCTCGTTTATATACTGTTCAAAAGTTCTAGGTTGGTAAGATTTTTTAATTTTTTATTTTTTTGGAAAAAAAGTGTCTTTACTCACCGACGCTGCAACTTTTACTCTTTCACATCATAATGCATTTATGCTCAAGCTTTTGAACAGCATATACAATGCTATATGATCCTGATACATTTGTATCTGATGTAAATAACATGGATGTAAACAGATGGAAATAGGCATTAGAACTGTGCTCGTTTATATACTGTTCAAAAGTTCTAGGTTGGTAAGATTGATTTATTTTTTATTTTTTGGGAAAAAAAGTGTCTTTACTCACCGACGCTGCATTTTTTTTTTTAATCAAAATTTAATTTCTGTGATCAAAGCTGTATTTTCAGCATCATTACTCCAGTCTTCAGTGTCACATGATCTTCAGAAATCATTCTAATATGCCGATTTGCTGCTCAAGAAACATTTCTAATTATTATCAGTGCCGGATATTTTTGTGCGAACCGCGATACCTTTTTCAGAATTCTCTGATGGGAAAAAAAAGATCAAAAGAACAGCATTTACATTCAAAAACATTCACATTCAATTCACAAAAATCCACGCTTTCATTTAAGTAATAAAGGTTTTTCTCCAATACACGTTGGCCTTTTATGCAATATTTTTTTTGCGACAGGCTCTTCTCCTACAGGCTGGTGAGGCTGGAGATCAGAGTTCATTCTTCCACACTGAATCTCTCCAGATCCTTCAGATTCCCAGCTCCATGCTGGTGCTTCTCCTCCTCAGTCTCCTACAGGGTTCAGGTCAGGGAACTGGGATGGTTATGGCAGAACCTTCATTTTGTGTTCAGTTAACCATTTTGCTGTTGATTTTGATGATCATTGTCCTGATGGAAGATCCAACCATGGCCCATAAGATTTCTAGCAGAGGCAGTCAGGTTTTGATCAAATCCATGATGCCATGTATCTAAACAAGATGTCCAGGACCTCCGGAAAAGTTCAAACTTCGTTCATTTTTTTACATATGGAGAACAATTCATTTGGAGCAAACATGCTTAGTTTCATTAATTTCTTATGCTCTGGATGCGAAACTATCAGCCATTTCAAATGAAAGATGAATGCCGTGATAGTGAGGATGATGAGAACTCATTAAAAAATAGCATATCATGAAATAATCAAACAGATCCTTAGTAAATGGTTAATAAGTTACTAGTTAAATATATTATTAATCACTAATAAATCATTGAAATGTCAACATTGTACATTTATCTCACAGCGTTAAAAATACTCCATGTGTGTCAGAGAAGACATCTGTCTATACCCTCACCAGTCAGCCCTTACATTGCAGTACACACTACAAAGTATTCAAAACCTGTTGTGTAAACGCATGAATAAATCATTTTCAAAGCTTTCTGCATCCCCTAATATAAAGTGTAAACTATTCATCACTTAAATGTGTTACACATCATTTGTAGATTTTTCTGTCCTGTTACAAATTATCTGTAGGTGTATACAAGGCATTTACAACACTTTCTGCGTCCCCTAAACTAAAATGTAAGCTACTCATCAGTTGTAAATGTTTTACTCATCATTCGTAGTTCTTTCACCCCAGTGTGTATACACACACAACCTGTAACCGGCAGGTTTGTAAAACATTTACAACTGATGAGTATTTTACATTTTAGTTTAGGGGATGCAGAAAGTGTTGTAAATGCCTTGTATATACCTATAGATCATTTGTAACAGGTAAGAAAGATCTACAATTTTTTTTTTTTTTTTTAGTTCTGTCAGTTTCCATCAGTTTGAATGGAAATAAATGCATTGATCTTGTTCATTTATATAATTATGGTGTACTGACAGTACAGTTTCATATCATTAGTCAGAGGTGTAGCAAGTCAGCCCCGGGCCCATATCCAAAAAAAATTGTATGCACCCCCCCAAACGTTATTGACTCCAACTCGGTTAACTTATTGTTGATTTTTCTGAAGTAATTAACGTTACGTGTATTTACAAGCTGTTTTATTTACGGTATAAATGCTTGGAAATAATATTTAACAGCAATAGGCCTATAACCTGATTTTATTTTGACTTTATTCTTAAAATATTATGACGTTAATCTTATTTTTCAACATGGTACTAAAATGCCGCTGTAGGCTATTTATACTGCATGCAAACACAATCTTGGCACAGAAGCCCAAAAAACAAACAAACAAACAATAAATAAATAAAATACTAAAGAGCTATTTGAATTATTTATAAATGAACTAGTATTTTCTGAGTCAGTGTCACAAGATGAAGTTGACGCTCCTGACTCTCCGAAACCGAAAACAAGGAGGAGAAACGGGAAATGGGAAAACAGTCTTCAAACTTTAGTTTTGATAAGTAGCCTATATAATTTGTCATGAGGTGAAAGTGTCCTTTAGACAACCTTTGTGCGCGGGGTTTATTTATCATATACAGAAAATTTGTACGGGCCCCCAAATGATATGGGCTCCAACTCAGTTAACTTATTGTTGATTTTTCTGAAGTAATTAACGTTACGTGTATTCACAAGCTGTTTTATTTACGGTATAAATGCTTGGAAATAATATTTAACATTTTCAAGTCCATTCATCATTTGTAGCAAGCAAGCCACCCAATAATCGCAATAAGCTTTGTGCTTTGTTACTTATATTAAAACACAAAGTGTCAGCCTTCTGTCAACTTTATAATAAAATACTACAAACAATAAATGTGTTTTTACGCTTAATTTAATTTTTAATTTTATTTGTAGTGAGATAACTATATTCGTCTCAGTTCAAGCAGCATGTGAATCAATTATATTTTCCTCTTTAATATTTGCAGCACGAAATAAACATGAATAAATATTTGAATGCATGTTGAAAAAATCTGAACAATTTAATACAAACGAATGTTTCATGAAATCGATCAATTGGAATTTCAAAAGACGTCAATAAGCCTACCTTTTATTGCTGTTTTTTATGTTAAATGTGAAGAATGACAGGTTGGATGCCAAAGACTTTTTATTTTATTTTATTTATTTTTTTGGTGGAGTATAGGTGGAATTCTCACATTAACTTCACGCAAAAGGCCTATAACCTGATTTTATTTTGACTTTATTCTTAAAATATTATGACGTATTAAGTGTTTTAACTTTTATACCCCAATAAACCATATTTGTTAGGCTGCCAGACATGATTAAATATATTGCTGTTCATTTCAAATGGAGACTCCCAATAAAATGGAGTCTCTTTATAGTGTAATATATAAACACTTATTTAGTGGTGTGGATAGTAAATCAAACAGTTGTGAGCAAGTGAAGCCTGTGTAAGTAATCAAACAGATGGCATATTCTCGTATAACCAGACACCAGCTCAGAACCAGCTGAGGCCCAAAAAAGTATTCAATTAAATGTATTTACTTCTAAGTTGTCTTAATTATTATGCCAATTTGTGTAATCTGTGTAGTATTTTTGCATTGTATTACCACTGTATGTTAAAATTTGTGTAAAAATATTACACGATTAAGTTTTCTTGGTTTTAGTTTTAGTTCTACAAAACTTTTGCACGTAACACATCACAGGTTAAAAGGCCACACAGAAATAATTGATAATTTTTTTTTAAAAAGGTCCTTTAGATAAATGCTTTACATAAAGTTTTGCACTTAAAATGATCTTCACATTCATTTGAAATTGTCCTATGACATCCCATGATATGCAATTCATTCAGATCCCTAAAACAAACAAGCTTTGGAAACACACTTAAATGTTAATGTTAAATGGGGACTTTTAATTTCCAGCGATATCGTAGACTTGATTGCACAGATACTATTTAAACTGAACGGAGCTGGACGATCACTGAATCAATGATGAACTGCCTTTAACTGAAAATTGAGTGTTTTGTATTTTTACACACGATTTTCCTATTTCCCTGTCCATGATGTGACATGTGGCCAAGTATGGTGACCCATACTTGGAATTAGTGCTCTGCATTTAACCCATCCAAAGTGCACACACACAGCAGTGAACACACACACCGTGAACACACACCCGGAGCAGTGGGCAGCTATTTTTTGCTGCACCGCCCGGGGAGCAGTTGGGCTTGCTCAAGGGCACCTCAGTCATGGTATTGAAGGTGGAAGAGAGCACAGTACATTCACTCCCCCACCTACAATCCCTGCCGGTACGAGACTCGAACCCGCAACCTTTGGGTTACGAGTCTCTAACCATTAGGCCACGACTTCCCCCATGAGATGCAGACATTAGATGAGAGATGCTGTTATTAGTCTTTGTTTGGTGAGTAGCTATTTATTGTGTTTGTGAAGTGCTCTTCACTTTGATTATAGGAAACGGAAATCTGTAAATCACGTAATAGTGAGCAATCAGTGCTGTAGTGTCGTACTCTGCCTTTACACATACAGTATCAGCCGGCAAACCAAAGATCACGAAATCAAAATCTATGTGTGTATTAAATGCTCTATTCTAATTCTATTTTATCTATTGTTTTCTTTTTTATTCAAAAAACACTCGATCCTCTACCACTTGCACTCTCTGTTCTATTTCTATTCTAACTACTTGTTTTCTTTTTATTTATTATAAAATTGATCCTCTAACAATAGCATTATCTATTATTTTTCTATTCTTTTGGCTTGTTTTATTGTTATTAAAACAAAAGACCCTCTAACACTAGCGTTCCCTGTTCTATTTCTGTTCTATCGACTTGTTTTCTGTTTATTTACTGTATTATTATTATTTTTTTTACTTGCTATGTGTACTGCGTTAGGCTAACTGAGACTTGTCACAGCACTTACATATTATTGCTCTTTTGTAAGTCACTTTGGATAAAAGAGTCTGCTAAATGACTAAATGACTAAACAACAGTCAGTTGTAACATAAAAAAATCTAAAGCATTACTATTTGTAAACCTCTTTACGAGAATTCATTTGGTATTTGACAGCCGTGTGGTTTTGTGTGAAGCAATGTGTTTGTCATGCACTTCACGAGAGGATGCTGTAAGAGAAGGATTTCTCCTCTCAAACATAAAAGGAGAACGGCCACTCCAAGTATTTTTGTTGTTGCTATGACAGCAATCAGGTATGAGTCACTGTTTGCCCTGGTGAACTTCATCTGTTAAAGCAGATGCACTCTATACATCACAAAACACACAAGCAGTGTGCTTCTTATTGACACGTTCCCTCTTTTTGACATCCAATTCATATTCAAATGAACTTTATGTTGTTGCAACAGACATCTCAAGTTTACAGACAACACAAAGTCTACCACAATGTAATGATTTTGTATTTTCAGATTTGAAATTACAACCAGCCAACACGTTCTTACATACAACTGTGGCGCATACAGTATGTGGCAATGTGACACAGGCAGGTGTTATACTGTTTTCAGATTTGTGAGGTAAACAGAGATTTTATTTGGATGTGAAAAGGTCAAATTAGACACTCAGGGCACAATGGGCCTCCCAGAATTGGAGCAGAAGGCCCTCAGTGGCATGTTATTGCTATTATTGTTTTTTTATTTAATACTTAGGCCACGTCCACACAATGTAAAGTTTCAAGTGTAACAATTGCATTTCAATTTCAGGAGTGAATGTCCTAAATTATCAACCAAAGACCATTTTAACTAAACAGAGCCACTGTGTTTTGTTTGTTTTGAAATCCATGATAGTTTTTTTATGGCCTTACAAAGAAAGGAGGGTAAAAATAAATTCAAAAATACAGAGAGATTGATTACTTTGGTTGGAAGAGAGAAAGATGTCAAATTTGCTGTCACCTTTATTGTAATTTGTGCTGTTCTTATTCAATAATTTTCACAGTTAGATGTACATTTCAGATATAATTGCTATTTATTAATTCCTATATTACAAACCCAATTCCGAAAAAGTTGGGACACTGTACAAATTGTG
>NW_015507907.1:0-919 GCF_001515645.1 Sinocyclocheilus grahami | reverse complement strand
TTGTACAGTGTCCCAACTTTTTTGGAATCGGGTTTGTATTTACATTACAAAAATTGTATTTAATAACGTAATCCATTACATTACACATTTTAGGTATAATCACTAACTTTTGGGGATGTGTGAGAGTTAACAATTTAATTTTACAAACAAATTAACAATTAATTAAATCATTAACAATAACAACAATTAAAATAAAACACGTACTAAAAAGATTAAATCATTTATTTACCTGCATATCACATCAGCGAACCGTGAACATGCAAATGTTGCTGAATTATTAACTTATTACCATAAAATCTCAGGGGGTATTTCAATTCAAGTAAATATATGAGGTGAACAAGGTTGAAATGACAAAAATGTTGGGAATCCCTGCATTACACGTAAATAAGAAATAACATGTATTTGCGCACTTTAATGTGTTTGAAAGACAAAAAACTTCCAAAGACATAGTAATACATGGTTAAATAACTACTGAGTTATAATTCAGATAGTTACCGTCTTCCGCCATTTTGGAGAGTATCCACTGAATGTAATCAACGTAATTAGCATTGTTTACGTTCAGTAGAAAGCACGCGCATGCTGAATGTAAATAACGCACATTATGTTGTTTATGTTCAGTGGATACTCTCCAAAACGGCGGAAGACGGTAACTCAGGGAGAAGAATTGTTGAATAAATTATGTTATTATTGTTTTCTTTGCGCACAAAAAGTATTCTCGTAGCTTTGTAAAATTACGGTCACATTGACTGTTTTACCGATGTCCTACGTTTCTGGACCTGGGAACCATCTCAAGTTGCATTGCTGTCGACTGAGGGTCAGAGAGCTCTCAGATTTCATCAGAAATATCTTTATTTATATTCTGAAGATGAACAAGGGTCTTACGGGTCTGGAACGACATGAGGGTGAGTAATTAATGACA
>NW_015507906.1:38218-38595 GCF_001515645.1 Sinocyclocheilus grahami | reverse complement strand
CCCACAGAGGGCCGAACACTTGATTCCAAGTCTAGCTGGAGCTCATTTGAACGGACCATCTAGCTGGAGCATATCGCAAAGCATGTATTCAGAAGAGTAGTAGCTCCTACGAGAAGGACCCGTAAGTCCTGAGGTTTTCAGCGTTATATTGGGAACCTGATGCTGGAAGGCTTCCTCAGAAGCCCAGGCTGCGTGTCCAAGCCGAAGATAAGGGTTATTACCAGCCTGGAACCAGAGCCGATGAGTGAAACCATCACTGTAATCAGTCAAACCTAAAAGTCAGAAAAACAGAACAGGTCCGTGTAGCGCTGTTGATAAAGGCTAGCATCGACTACACAAGAACTAGCAATAGAGTAGATAAAAATGGATCCTGAAGG
>NW_015507906.1:34635-36147 GCF_001515645.1 Sinocyclocheilus grahami | reverse complement strand
CACAGTAAAATCCTGAGTGTTAAATTAACACTGCTCGGAGCATATTTGGTCCCACTGTACAAGAGTGTTAAAGATGAGATAATTATGTTTAAGTGCTGATTGAGCATTAGTGATGAACACCTGCTGTTAATAAACAGAATCATTGAATGAAAGCGAAACACAAGAACTACATCTGACTTCAGTCACAGCCTTAGATGAAATCAACTGAAATAAAAGATTAAATCTCTCAAGATCTCAGCAGAAGATAACTAATCATCTCCACAAACAATATCACCAGCTTCACACATTAATAACCAGTTTGACTTTATTTCTGGAGTATCTAAAACAGAAGTTCTTTATAGAGAATTAAAGAGGTTATATGATGCGATTCATTTTTTTCTTTCTCTTTGGAGTGTTAATTGAATGAAAGCGAAACACAAGAACTATATCTGACTTCAGTCACAGCCTTAGATGAAATCAACTGAAATAAGATTAAATCTCTCAAGATCTCAGCAGAAGATAACTAATCATCTCCACAAACAATATCACCAGCTTCACACATTAATAACCAGTTTGACTTTATTTCTGGAGTATCTAAAACAGAAGTTCTTTATAGAGAATTAAAGAGGTTATATGATGCGATTCATTTTTTTCTTTCTCTTTGGAGTGTTACAAGCTCTTGGTGCATAAAGAAGATCTGTAAAGTTGCAAAGACTGAAGTCTCAAATCCAAAGAGATATTCTTTATAAAAGTTAAGAGTCTACCACACCTACCTAAAACAGCTCGTTCTAACACGCCCCCACATATCTACCTCACTATGTGGGAAGATTTGCATAACGCCTCCCAAATGTTCACGCAAAGAAAGAAGGCGTAACTTTTATTCTCGCTGTAGTATTGTTGCTGCCGCCGCCATATCCTGAAGACGCTGTGTGCTTCATTGTGAAAGCAAAACTACTTTGTTTGGTCTTCCAAAAGAAGACAATATCTGCTTCGTCATGTCTAGAGCTGATCCGTGCTGCTCGCTGAGGAAATACATCAACTTTGCGCTGTGGATCGCCGGATCGGCTTTCACCGTGGACGAAGCGGAGTCCAGCCCGGGGTCGTCACATGTGGTTGCCGCAAGTAGCGCTTGTTGTTTGTCATTTCTTCGATCACAAAAGCAGACATGGTTATATGTTTAAGCGGTGTGATGCAACGCAACGCGTAAAAAGACAGTATAAGTATTATAATATAATATTATAATCCGTAATTATGTCCCCACTGGATGCAACAAATGCCTCGTTTATAATGGGTTTTAATGTTTTTGTTTAACCTTAAACCGCATAAACACATTTCATTACACCGAATACACAAAACAATGTTCTTTTTAGCAGCATCATATGACCCTTTTAAGGTTTAGATTTTGTTGTTGTTGTTTTTTTTCTTTCAATTTACCGTTTTGATGAATAGTGTTTGCTTTAGTTGGGCTCTTGACCCATGACTTTTTAATATAAGTTTCTCTTTGGCTGTTATAATTGTGTTTATAAAGCACAT
>NW_015507906.1:27043-34625 GCF_001515645.1 Sinocyclocheilus grahami | reverse complement strand
TGGCTCGCCTTCCTGGTTTAAAACAAATATTTACAATATTGCGACATAACCAGTCCCGGTTGAGTTTTGTGCTATAGGCTACACTACTGGACTCCCTCCATTAGTGCCCGCTCACTTTTTCCCAGGCCCGCCCAAAAATAAAATTCTTGCTACGCCACTGCTCATGACTAAGTGCAGATGTGATGTAAATAAGAGATTCATTGTGCTGTTTAGAGAGCTTCGTTGATTATAACAGAACTTTGTAAGATTGTGATTAACGAAGATGAGAGATGCTTTTTAGTGATAAAGGGAGCACTTTCTAGGGTATAATCCAATCCGGATTTTGATAAAAGTTTCATTTTTTGGACACCCTGCAAAGTTTTGGGAATGACATCCACATACTTGTGCGGGATTCACTCTCGAAATAGCAGTGATTGGTAATGGACAGAACATAAATAAGTTGATTTAATTCTGGAACCGATCCTGGCCAAACCTCCACAGACAGCGCGCTTCCCGAGCGAGATCTAATTCACAGACCAAAAGTGTGTGTAAACTTTATTCAGATCAGGATATATCAACCAGTAATTTAACTTCATTCCCAGTAATGGACGGTAGGAAATTCAGCAATGGAAGGTATGCGATTTATGACAGAATATAGTCCCACAGCTGATCGGTTATATTTTCCTCACGTGTCTCACCTTTGGTAACAACGATTCAAAACGGAAACATGTCAAGTGACATGGGAAGAAGACACAGAAAACTTCAGTGAACATCAGAGAAGCAGCGTGCACATTTCTGGTTAAAAATGAAAGGCCATCAACTGACAAACGGGAAGCATCACCATTCAAGTCAGCAGGAAGAGCCAAAGCTAGTCCACAGTTTACTAAACAGTGGCAACCTCTTTAAGTTATTCTTGACTGTGTTGGATTGACTGCTTTGATGCGTTGCAATACGGTAGGGCATTGTTTTGATGCTTACATCAGAAGAAAAAATATATATATATATATACTTTTTTTTTCTTGCCCCCCCCCTGACTCAAGAGTCAAATGTCACCCATGTAAAAAAAAAATATTGCTTTGATGCGTTGCAATACGGTAGGGCATTGTTTTGATGCTTACATCAGAAGAAAAAAATATATATATATACTTTTTTTTTTCTTGCCCCCCCTGACTCAAGAGTCAAATGTCACCCATGTAAAAAAAAAATATATATATTATATATATGTTATTATATGTTAGCTGTTATTATTGTTTCTTTAAGGGCATGGTCCATTCTCTCATTTGTTTGAGGACAAGTTCATGCCTAGAGCCAATAGTAAGTGTCAGAATTTTCTACTTAACTTGTGCAATTAATTCCAGTACCTTTAAATTCACATATTTAGCAGTGTGTAGAGATGGAAAAATTTATTTGTGTATGTTTTTGTGTATTAGTTTGAAATTATTAATGTTAATTTAATTTACTTATATTTCTCTCTGCTAGATGTCCAGTGGATTTTTAATATAAGTTTCTCTTTGGCTGTTATAATTGTGTTTATAAAGCACATATGTGATGGCAAGGAACTTATGATAAAATCATTTCATGCTGTGATGCCCTGTCCGGCTGGAGCAACAAGACAAAACCATTAAAACCCATTATAAACGAGGCATTTGTTGCATCCAGTGGGGACATAATTATGGATTATAAAAACTTATACTGTCTTTTTACACGTTGCGTTGCGCTGCGCAAACATAAAACCATGTCTGCAATTGTGATCGGAAAAATTACGATCAACAAGTGCTACTCTACACTGCCCAAAAATCACGTTTGAATCATCAGCGGCAAATTCTTTAAATATAAAAAATATATTTTATTTCAGTTGATTTCTTCTAAGGCTGTGGCTGAAGTCAGTTGTAGTTCTTGTGTTTCTCTTTTCTTCAGTGATTCTGCTTGTTAACAGCAGCTGTTCATCACTAATGATCAATCAGCACTTAATTAATCACAGAATTATCTCATTAACTTTAACATTGCTTCAGTGTTACTTTAACACTCAGGATTTGACGGTGTACAGTATTTAACATGATACAAATTATTTTTCAAATTCTGTGTTAGGCTACTAGGTATACTTAGGCCTAATATGAATGTAATATGTAAAGCAAATCATTCATCTGCATATGTATGTCTGATTGTTCTGATTCTCATAGCATGAGGATGCCTCAGTTCAGATGCTTCGGCATATTGTGAACAACAGCGGACTGGGAGAGGAGATGACAAGAAATCACATGAATCCAGAAGAAGACCTTCCCTTTATCGAGGAACTAATCAAGGGGGTGCAGGCTTCAGATAGTCAGGTTAAAGCTCCTGTAATCTGCCATTGCTACAAATTTACACTATGTTATACAATGTTTAAGTTTATTAAAGTATTTTCAATCTTTCAGCATGAAGAGAGAGCCAGAAACAAACCTTTCCTGTATGAGATTGTGGTAAATCAATTGAACGGTGTTGATGTCCGCAAATGGGACTATCTTGCACGGTGAATTTAATAGCATTTTAAAAATGCTAATACTGCTTATTAATAATAACATTATTATGATTGTGTAGTTCATTTGTGTGACTTGCTAAGATTGAATGAGATTCTGTTTACACCTTTCTTGCTCTATCGCTATAAAAATACTTACAATAGGCCTATATGAAACACCTTTATACACAATAGTTTCAGCTTCAAATGACTTGCCCATGGACCCCCCACAAATAATAATTATAATGATTTGAATATAGTAAAGCTTCACATTAATAAACAGGAAAATATCAGCGTCAATGTTGTAAAAATTCTGAAAAATTAATGTACTGTTTATTTAATTTGTATCTTGTTATTGTTTTTGTTTGTGCTATTGATTGTCATTAATTTATTTGTTCTTATTTTATTATTTACTTGTCTTTTTTAGTTCAAATAAATTAAACTCTGAGTGCACATGATTCTTGGGTGAGGAGGGGAGGGGGTGTGGTCCATGGGAAATAGTCCTGCCACCATACTAGGAAAAAACTCCTAGAGGAAACACTGCATACAGTTAATAAAATTAGAAAAAATGCCATTACAAAGGTCTTACAAAATGCCCCTGTAAATCACTTTGAGTAAAAATGTCAGCTCGTATTAGGAAGGCTAATTTTTGATCAGAATTTTGTATTATTGATCAGAAGGTGCTCCTAAATTGTTTAAATTATGAGGGCAAGCGCTCCTAATTACAAGAAGAAAAAATGCTCTTAAACTGGGTGTGTGACAGGTATGACTGTGGAATGTGGTTTGGCTGAGGAATATATATATATATATATTTTTTTTTTTTGCTTTAACCCCTGAAACTGATGTTTTGATTTATTTATTTAAATTTATGGATGTGGACATTTCTGTTATTTTGCAGAGACTGTCATAAGCTTGGCATCCCAAACAACTTTGACTATGAACGCCTGCTTGAGTTTGTACGAGTGTGTGAAGTGAACAGGGGTGAAGAGGACAGCGAACGACACATCTGCTTCAGAGACAAGGTATATGATTCCCTACATAACAATAGGTACTTTTTTTTATGTACACCAGTCAAAACATTAACATAATTGTAAAAACAGTAATATTGTGAAATGTTATTACACTTTAAAATAACAGCTTTCTATGTGACTATACTGTAAAATGTACAGTAAAGAATAAGTATTAAATAAAATTTCAGACAACACAATGATAATATTATTCATGTTATATAGAACCAGTGAATTGTCTTCTTAATCATAAACAGCTTTTGTGGGGTAGTCTGTTCAAGTTCATCGTTTATTTCTCTCACAGGTGGCAGATAATGTTTATGACATGTTTCACACCCGATACACACTGCATCGTAAGGCCTACAAGCACAAGATATGCTATATCATTGAAGAAAAGTGAGTTTTCTCTGCCATTTTGTATTTTAGCATTATTTAATTTGTCAAGCAGAACATGGGTTTTCTTTTTGTATTAGGATTGCAGAGGCCTTGTGGGCTGCTAGAGAGTTTCCAGACTTACGTGCAAATGTGGAAAACTTAGACATGGAACACTACAGCAAACTCACAGGTCAGAATGGAGTGCAATCACCTAAAATATTCCGTTACGTCTCTCTTTCAGCTCTCTGTGTAATTTAATAGTTCCTTTATTCTTCTGTGAGGTGTTTTGATTTTCTTTCTGCTTTAACTGGGGACACCAGAGCTTTCACCAGCATGGGGCAGAAGGCACCCAGAACTGATACAAATACTTTAGCTAAAATCAATGTTTTACATCATATAACAGTTCAAAGTACTTTTTCAAAATATTGACTTTAGCCAAGTTTGTTTTATTTTCAGTTTATTTTGATAACATTTATTTTAATTAAAATTCCTGTAAAATTTGCCTAAAATGCCTAAAAAAGGCATACCCAAAGTAAATCGCATGCTGTTCTTGAACCATTTGGAGTATATGCATGGTTTTGGTCTCTTTTGAAAGGTGACACTCTGAGGTGTGTAAGTCATATTGGTATTTAGTAATAGAACTTTGAACACACTGAAAAAGAATCCGCCTACATTTTTTTTTGTAAACAGATGCCTGCAGATGACTATAGTTGGGAGCTATTAGCTGGACAATACAATGGGATAACAATATCTTAGAAAATGAGTGTTTTACACATGTTTATCTAAATTTATGTCTAGGCGCTTCCCAAAAAAGGCCACTTGGAGACTCCAAATGACCCTTTGTAACCAACGACATAAAATGCTGCAATTCTTGAATGCTTTAATGTACAGTCATAATTGTGGGCTCTAATGAAAGCTTACACTTAGACCTATTCAATTTCTTATCCAGATTCACTGTCAATAATTGCTGACACATAGTAACTGAAGCATAAACACAATATAGTGTTTTTTACGATTTTTTTTCAGAGGTGCTGTCATCATGTCCCTCAATATATGGCTTTTTGCTGACTGGCTCCCAGACTTCAATCCATTCAATGTTAAACAGATGCCTGAAGATGACTATAGCTGGGAGCTATTAGCTGGACAATACAATGGGATCACAGAACAAAGCCTTACCAAGCCAAATTTCAAATTTGATAACAATATCTTTGAAAATGAGTGTTTTACACATGTTTATCTAAATTTATGTCTAGGCGCTTCCCAAAAAAGGCCACTTGGAGACTCCAAATGACCCTTTGTAACCAACGACATAAAATGCTGCAATTCTTGAATGCTTTAATGTACAGTCATAATTGTGGGCTCTAATGAAAGCTTACACTTAGACCTATTCAATTTCTTATCCAGATTCACTGTCAATAATTGCTGACACATAGTAACTGAAGCATAAACACAATATAGTGTTTTTTACGATTTTTTTTCAGAGGTGCTGTCATCATGTCCCTCAATATATGGCTTTTTTGCTGACTGGCTCCCAGACTTCACTCGATTCAATGTCAGATGATTGTCTGTGATATAAAAAAAAGCAACACACACAACAGAAGTTAGCAGGACCACCTCAAAACAAACACATACCTCAATATATACAGTAAAATATGTATAATATATATAATTATATAATATAATAAAACACTTTCTAGTTGAGAGTGACAACTCCATCCAAAAACAGATCCTCTGCTTCTGAGTCAAAGGATGAAACATCGCTCTCTCCATTAAAAACACTTTTATTGTCCGGCCAAACACATTGTTCAACAACAACTTAGAGCAAACAAGTTGTTTTTTTCACGTTCTCTTTGGTATTTTTAACCTCAAACCATCATTCACCCGTAAACTCTCCCAGAGCACTCTTTACGCACGGACGCACAAAGTCCCTATAATCCTTTGCGCACAGACTTCTGAGCATGATATGTTGAACTCTCCCACCAAAACCGCATATTAATCTTTTCAGAAGTTCATTGGCTATCAGAAACGACAGTCATTTGCAAACTCTGATGCAATTGGATCGATCTACTGTCCATCAAAGAGAGGCTGCATCATCCTTCATCCTGGAAGCTAGTTGGCGATCGCTGCTTGTTGACACCTTGACAGCTATTGGTTCAAATAAGGTGTCAATCAAAAGGGCAGAGGTCAGCGGCCATTTTGATGTCAATGATTCTGTTCTGTTTATATGAGAAAACAAGCTATAATAAAAAAGAAAAGAAAAAAGAAAACAAGCTATAATTTAGGATGCACCAAAGACCTGATCGCTCCGTCGGCTAATTTGAAATGCTACTACTACATTGCGTGGATGTTTATCAACATATAAATGTGTTATGGACTAAATATTTCACTGCATTGGATAGTCTGGACCCTTTACAGTGTAACTACACCATTTTTGTTGGAATGTAATGAATTAGTGCAGTGTTTCTCAACCAGGGGTCCGTGGACCCCTAGTGGTCCTTGACGTAAGGCCAGGGGGTCCGTATAAAGTATGACTTTTTGTATACAGTTTGTATATTTTGACATGTTCCCATGAAAGAAAAATCCAATATAGCTGATAATATGGCCATGATGATATGGTCAACTAACTTGAATTATACTTGACTACATTTGGTCCTCACAAAGACATACATAGATGAGTCAATTTTGTTCTGGGGGTCCTTGAGGATGGTTCTGAATTGGACTGGGGTCCGGTACGCCAAAAGGTTGAGATTCACTGCCCTAGGGTCCCAACCCAGTGACAGCTTTGTACCTTTTTTCTGAGAGTGTCCACATTATCCAACGCACCTTCGGCAACAAGTATGCAAACATACTAAAGTCCCCCTCTCTCTTAATTTCTTCAGGAGCTCGCCAGATACACACTTGCAGACTTGCTCTCGGACCTCGTGCAAGCAGAAAACGAGGCGCTGGAGCCCGAGGATCTGTCCCGCGCTGTGGAGAAAGATGACGTCCGTCTGGAGCTCGAGCGCGCTGCCGGTCCCATGCTGGCACCTCGCGAGCGCAAAGCCGGATGCAAGAACTTCTTCTGGAAAACTTTCACGTCGTGTTAATTTCTCACCGCGAAGCGTTTCCTTTTGACTTATTCTTTTTTACTCCTTCATATTTATTTTTTCCCCCCGTCTTTCACGTATTCTTCATCATATCTAAACTGTATATAAGAAAATAAAAGCGATTATATTTGTCGTTTAACAACGATGATAGCTCTAACTGACTATGTTTTTCAAGGCTATGTGTCATTGGAAAGAATGTTTTGCGGATGTGTGCGAATCTGCTTTTAATTGTACTTTAGCAGATATCACTATTTTTAATTGTTTGTTTGAATAAAATCTATGTTTCAGAGCCAATGCATAATGCAACTTTGTCACACCAACTTAAACACATACAGATTTTTTCTAGTGTGTAAAAGCCAAAGGCATGGACACACGTCAAAAGATAACAGAGGAGAAGGAAGATGTTTTTATATAGATATAATCAATAAATCTTAGCAATTATTTCACCAAACAAGTTATGCAATGCTAAATATGAAAAGTGATGGCAGGTGTGAGCTTGGCAGCTTATCAATAAGGTGTAATTTAGTGGTGACCTGCACTGTGTGGAAATCTTTCAGAGCCATTTAAGAGCCTAAGTGAACGTGAAAGGAGAGAGAGACTCTATTTGGCTGGTGAATCACAGAGGCTCTTAATAACCTTTC
>NW_015507906.1:11585-19825 GCF_001515645.1 Sinocyclocheilus grahami | reverse complement strand
TTTTACACATGTTTATCTAAATTTATGTCTAGGCGCTTCCCAAAAAAGGCCACTTGGAGACTCCAAATGACCCTTTGTAACCAACGACATAAAATGCTGCAATTCTTGAATGCTTTAATGTACAGTCATAATTGTGGGCTCTAATGAAAGCTTACACTTAGACCTATTCAATTTCTTATCCAGATTCACTGTCAATAATTGCTGACACATAGTAACTGAAGCATAAACACAATATAGTGTTTTTTACGATTTTTTTTCAGAGGTGCTGTCATCATGTCCCTCAATATATGGCTTTTTTGCTGACTGGCTCCCAGACTTCACTCGATTCAATGTCAGATGATTGTCTGTGATATAAAAAAAAGCAACACACACAACAGAAGTTAGCAGGACCACCTCAAAACAAACACATACCTCAATATATACAGTAAAATATGTATAATATATATAATTATATAATATAATAAAACACTTTCTAGTTGAGAGTGACAACTCCATCCAAAAACAGATCCTCTGCTTCTGAGTCAAAGGATGAAACATCGCTCTCTCCATTAAAAACACTTTTATTGTCCGGCCAAACACATTGTTCAACAACAACTTAGAGCAAACAAGTTGTTTTTTTCACGTTCTCTTTGGTATTTTTAACCTCAAACCATCATTCACCCGTAAACTCTCCCAGAGCACTCTTTACGCACGGACGCACAAAGTCCCTATAATCCTTTGCGCACAGACTTCTGAGCATGATATGTTGAACTCTCCCACCAAAACCGCATATTAATCTTTTCAGAAGTTCATTGGCTATCAGAAACGACAGTCATTTGCAAACTCTGATGCAATTGGATCGATCTACTGTCCATCAAAGAGAGGCTGCATCATCCTTCATCCTGGAAGCTAGTTGGCGATCGCTGCTTGTTGACACCTTGACAGCTATTGGTTCAAATAAGGTGTCAATCAAAAGGGCAGAGGTCAGCGGCCATTTTGATGTCAATGATTCTGTTCTGTTTATATGAGAAAACAAGCTATAATAAAAAAGAAAAGAAAAAAGAAAACAAGCTATAATTTAGGATGCACCAAAGACCTGATCGCTCCGTCGGCTAATTTGAAATGCTACTACTACATTGCGTGGATGTTTATCAACATATAAATGTGTTATGGACTAAATATTTCACTGCATTGGATAGTCTGGACCCTTTACAGTGTAACTACACCATTTTTGTTGGAATGTAATGAATTAGTGCAGTGTTTCTCAACCAGGGGTCCGTGGACCCCTAGTGGTCCTTGACGTAAGGCCAGGGGGTCCGTATAAAGTATGACTTTTTGTATACAGTTTGTATATTTTGACATGTTCCCATGAAAGAAAAATCCAATATAGCTGATAATATGGCCATGATGATATGGTCAACTAACTTGAATTATACTTGACTACATTTGGTCCTCACAAAGACATACATAGATGAGTCAATTTTGTTCTGGGGGTCCTTGAGGATGGTTCTTAATTGGACTGGGGTTCGGTACGCCAAAAGGTTGAGATTCACTGAATTAATGGACTAACAGCGGGCGGCACACTGGCATTTTATCAGAATCAGAATGAGCTTTAATGCCAGGTATGTTTACACATACAAGGAATTTGTTTTAGTGACAGAAGCTCCACAGTGCGACAGAATGACAGTGACTAGACAGGACACAGATAATAAAAATAATAATATACAAAATAGACAATGTACAAAAAAAGCAGAAACACAATATATAATATAGACAATATTGTATGTACAGGTATGATATGTGCACATTTGAAATGTAAATAAGTATGTGTGTTAAATGGACTCAATGTGATTGTCCCACTTCAGGTCCTGAGAGATTGTGGTACCCAAGAACCTAAATGTCTCCACTGTCGTTACAGTGCTGTCCATGATGGTGAGTGGGGGGAGAGGAGGGGGGTTTCTCCTGAAGTCCACTATCATCGCCACAATTTTGAGCATGTTAAGCTCCAGGTTGCTAAGACTGCACCAGACAGCCAGCTCTTTAACCTCCTGTCTGTAAGCAGACTCGTCACCGTCCTGAATGAAGCCAATAAGTGTGGTATTGTCTGCAAATTTCAGGAGCTTGACAGAGGAGTCATTAGATGTGCAGTCATTTGTGTAGAGAGAGAAGAGCAGTGGGGAGAGAATGCAACCCTGGGGGGCGCCAGTGCTGATCGTACGGGTGCTGGATGAGAATTTTCCCAGCCTCACTAGCTGCTGCCTGTCTGTCAGGAAGCTAGTGATCCACTGACAGACGGAGGTGGGCACGGAGAGCTGAGTTAATTTGGGCAGGAGGAGGTTTGGGATGATAGTGTTAAACGCCGAGCTGAAGTCCACAAACAGGATCCTCACATAAGACCCTGGTCTGTCTAGATGTTGCAGGATGTAGTGCAGTCCCATGTTGACTGTATCATCCACAGACCTGTTTGCTCTGTAGGCAAACTGCAGGTCCAGTAAGGGTCCAGTGATGTCCTTCAGATAAGCCAAAACAAGTCTTTCAAATGATTTCATGGAAACTCGTTCAGATCGTCTGCCAGTTGTTGATTCTCCACAGTGCTGTGGGATGGTGTCTTGTAATTGGTTATGTATTTCAGACCTTTCCACACTGAAGCAGGGTCACTGGAAAATAATTGGTTCTTTAGCTTTCTAGCATATTTCCTCTTTGCCACTCTGATCTCCTTTTCCAGTGTGTATTTGGCCTGTTTATACTAGAATCTGTCCCCATTCCTGCGAGCATCTTCTTTGGCCTGACGGAGCTGTCTGAGTTTTGCAGTGAACCATGGTTTGTCATTGTTGTAGGTTAAATGAGTCCTGGTAGGGATGCACATATCTTCACAGAAACTGATATAAGATGTTATAGTGATGCAGTCTCTGTGAGCTCGTCCAGATTGGTGGCAGCAGCTTCAAAGACGCTCCAATCAGTGAGGTCAAAACAAGCTTGTAAATCCTGCTCTGCTTCATTAGTCCATCTTTTTACAGTCCTTAATACAGGTTTAGATGATTTCAGTTTCTGCCTGTAGGTCGGTATAAGATGAACTAAACAGTCATCAGAGAGCCCAATTTTATGAGGTTAACATATAAGGTTAATCAGAGATTAATCTTAATCAGAGGTTAATCTTTTATGAGGTTAATCAGAGAACCAATTTTATGAGGTTAACATTAATAAATGAACATTTATATAAATTATAAAGTGTACTGTATAGCCCAGTAATGATAAATGTGTTAGCTTGATACGTGGTTTGATTAATCTCATATTTTTAAATATGATATAGTTTCATTATAAATATGGTGATTATTTCTAAGGTGGACAAACTTATTAAATTATATTTACCATCTAAATCTAACCATGTCATGTCAACAAATGGAAAAGTTAGCCAGTATTTATTATGTCAATTACTGTACCTTTAGTAGAGACATTTTTACCCCAAATACCTTACTAGCTGTTGATCTAATTATCTTAACTATCTAAAATTATTTAAAAGTCCTTTATCTTATCTTTATTAACATTTACTACATGAATTTATAACATACAAAAACATAATAAATAAATAATAATATAGTGTATATATATATATATATATATATATATACAGCAAATTAATAATATCAGATTAGACAAGGAATATATTTAGAAGAGAAAAAAAGGACCTCAAAAATATAGTGTATATATATATATATATATATATATATATATATATATATATATATATATATATTAAATCAAATTAGCCTAGAATCAGCTTTGCACTGCTGCCTGCAATCGTGTCATAGATCAGCCAAATTCCCATTTCCCCAGTGACACAGATGTTTAGGAAATAAGTGCTGCTGTAAGTTTTTGTACCATCTAGTGGTTTACAGGTCAATAAAATCAAATGTGCTCAGATGCACTTTTAGCCCTGTTGTACCCTCTATCAGTACAAATTGCAAACTCTCACCCTTCTACTAGATCACATCTTTAACAAAATCCTGCATTCTCCTGAACCTGCCTTGAATGAGGCTCGAGGCATCCTAGAGGACATCGTCCACAGACGTCTACCAAAGTTTGTGGGAGAGGCCCGACTGAAGGAAGAGGCTTAATGGAATCAGGTTTCTGAAGATTCAGTACAATGTCTTAAAACTGTCCAAACTCTCCAAACACAGATATCGTAACAGCATGCTGCATTACAAAAACTGTTGATAAAGAATATAATTGACTTTATCATTTTACTTTCTTTTAGCATTTAATTTAGCATACTTTTATCTTTTCCTTTGTGTCAGTATTATGATGTTTAAAAGCAATGTGTATTTTTAACTTACCATTCCTTAGAATCATGTGACGGACAGCTGGAGAGACATGTGCAGAGACAACAACCTGAATGCACAGCACTTCCAAATTTATGTATGTATAAAAAAATAAAAATATTTTCTGCATCTCTTCTTCCTCATAGTTTAACTTGGATTCTCTTTCAGGTTCTTGACATGGGTTTTGGTATAGTAGGAGGAAACCTCCTTGACAATGTCTATTTCTACAACAAGAAGGACCCGAACACAGCCTTCAGGATTCAGTCGTATCAGGTACACATTCATCTGTAGGAACAGCTTTATCAGATAGCTTTCATGTCATGATGAGAGATCATAAATAGATTGAGTTTTTACTCTTCAGGTGTCCAGTCTGAAGCCAGTG
This sequence comes from Sinocyclocheilus grahami, assembly GCF_001515645.1. Taxonomy (NCBI): domain Eukaryota; kingdom Metazoa; phylum Chordata; class Actinopteri; order Cypriniformes; family Cyprinidae; genus Sinocyclocheilus; species Sinocyclocheilus grahami. The sequence continues at coordinate 15,145 of NW_015507906.1, read as the reverse complement.
CAGTTTCATGAGAGGCTTGTGAGAGTTTACTGTACAAACATGGATCAGAGGGTTCAGAGGAAAGCTGAGCAACACTTTCATGAATGGTGCACAAACAATAGAGGCACCTTCATTCATTTCGGGCCTGTTTTAGATGATGACTCTGGTAACACCTATTGTGCTAACAAGATAACATATTATTAGAGCATTCATATTCTCAAATTTGTGTATGTCAATTGTCATTTTTAAATATTATTATTTTGTTATATTACAGGAGAAGGAGCATATTGAACCACCAAGACATGCTGAAAACAGAACATAAGAGTCACCAAACGACTATTTTATCTGCTCTTAAAAGCATATAGATCATGTAAGTCTACACAAAATATCTAGGACATATATATGTAGCTAGAGGGTAATTACTATATATCTAAATTACAGTTCAGTTTTGGCTTTTGGCTTTTGTGCTGTGGTGCTTGTTGTGGTTTTGCATGGAACCCATCAAATGGATTCAGACTTCTTGCTATTTATTTGATTTACATAACATTAAGACATGATTAAAGTAAAGTTAAATTGTGAAGTAGCAGCTTTTTTTTTTGTTTTGTTCTTGGGGTTTTAAAATGGATTTTATCATTACATTGGTTTAATTTATCATCATTGCAATGTGTGTAATCGAATAATAATATGACAATATACTTTTAAAAGTTTTACAAACTTTCTATCAGATTCTAAGTGAAGAAAATGATTTGTATCTTTTTTAAATGTGGACCTTCATTGAGACATTACAATTTTTGGATGGTTTACATTGCTACATTAATAAAACTTACATTTTATTCCAACACTGTGTTTTATTGTCTGTTTTTCTCTTAACGGGGTTATGAAAAAAAAATGTCTTCATAATTGTCAGTGTCAAGCAAGTGTGTTCAGGCAGAATGTGCAGTACAGTCTGAAAGAAATATAGGTGACACTTTACTTAAAGCCTTTATGTATAATGCATTATAACATTAGTTTAATGCATTAATCATGCCTTGTAATGCACCTTATAATGCATTGCACAATCTCATGAATAACTGTAACCAGTTAATACATTATAACACATATCAATTCATTGCTACACTATGCATTTTAAATTTGTTTACAATTATTTACGACAATGTATAATGTATTACAATGCACATTATCAGTAATTATAATGTGTTATAACTTTAATAACTCTTTATAATGCATAGATAAAGGCTTTAAGTAAAGTGTTGTCAAAACATATTATTAATACAATCAATAACGTTACCATTTTATTTGACTAAATAAATGTCTAGTTCAAATTTTACTATACCAAATAGCATAGAATACTGTTAAGTCCTATGATGTAATGTATTCTTGTTCTTGCGTTTGTTTTAATTTTCATATGCTTGTTAGACCACTGTGTGGCAGTAGTGTTTTCTTCCCCTCTCTTTTCTTCTCCCAAGCAGGGGAAGCCTCAGGAAAAATATATGGTCTTACATGTTTAATGTTGAATTTTCAGTTAACAATTGTGTAACTGTAAATGCATACACTTAAACGTATACAATAAAATGCATTCATAAAATGTGTTCTATAATGCAAGCAATCATTGCCTTTCTTAAAATAAAGTCCCCAGCCAGTAAACACATGTGGGGCCCAGCCAGTTTTGTCCTCAGTTTCCATGAGGTCAGCCCAGATGAAACAATGAGCACTGCTCAGTATGCATACTACAGAGTGCCAAAAATAAGACTGAAGCAGCACTGTAATTCATTAGATAATTAAGTGATTGATCTAGTACTGATTGAGCATTAGTGGCGAACACCTGCTTAAGAAAAAAAAGAGATGAGCAGAAACACAACAGCTACTATTGACCTCCAGCCACAGCCTGCAAAACAACTGCAAATAAAAGACATTAAATCTCTGAAGATCTCAGCAGATTAAACAACTCTAGCACCAGCTTCACACATTACTAACCAGACTGATGTTATATCTTTCAGACTTCTACAAAAGTTTTGGAGAATTACAGAGGTTTGTTTTATTGAAAAGTATATTTGTCACCATTATAGAGAATAGCGTTAATTTTAGTTGTCGGGCTGACCCTCAAGAGATATGAGTTTTTCTGACTGCTTTAATGGCGTTTGTTAGTCTAGAGATTAATATATAATGGTTTAAGTAACGCTTTCACATTACCAAGACTTAATATGAGTGAACATATTAATGGTACAAAAGTATATTAAAATTTTGGTTTTTGGCTTATTGTTTGTTCTAGTTTTTCCATGAAATACCTGCACATAGATCCTTGCCTCTGCCTGTTTTCTGCAGCTTCTCCACAACGTTACAGTTTTTCACTGGAATGTCTCTTTGAGTAGTGTATCTTTGAGCCTATATTTAGTATAAGTAAAATACTTAAGTACTGTTAAAATCAGATACTCTAAGACTTTTACTCAAGTTGTTTTGGAGTTGGTGACTTGTAACGTGTAGTGGAGTAATGTTCACTGGAAGGTATCTGTACTTTCACTCAAGTACGGTTTTTAGATATTCTTCACACCTCTGATTAAAATATATATATTGATATATTACAAAATGTTTTGAAGTTCTGTGTTAGTTAAACACACACAGACATCAAGAATCAAAGTATGAATCTCAACAACCGTGACATGATTTGCATTGCATTCTGGGTGCAACACACTAAAGTCTTCCATGGCTCTCAGCATGCATTACAGCATGAATTGCGTCACCGTTGTTGAGATTCATACACTGATTCTTGAGGTCTGTGTGTCGGAAAAATCTGACACTTTCTTTTTTATCCTAAATTCAGATTATCTGATAATTTATTTCTGAAGATTAATAATGTGAAAACTTAATTTACTGATAATAACAAGCCTGTTTCGAACATTGATGTGTTCTCGAGAAACTGTTTTATAAATGTTAAAACTAAATGACCTCCACCTAACAACCAATATCAGCTGATCACATTTGGTTGTAAGTGTTTTTTAAGTATGTTTTTTCAAAAAATAAAGAGTAGCATAAGAGTCAAGGGGTCTATTAAAGCAAACGTTATTTACCTTAATGGTGACTTCAAACCAAACTCTTACTTTCAATAAAACATCAACATCTGAACTAGGGATGGGCATATCGATCCGAAGTATCGATACTTTCGATACTCGCGTCAGTATCGATACTTCGGATCGATACGCCCATCCCTAGTTCAGGGATGGGCAATACTAAGGTGCGCTTTATTTACCAGTGGTTTTGTTTATTTAACAACAATAATAATAATAATAATATGCATTGAATTGGACGAATAACCTTTGTTAGCGAGTAATTGTGTAGGATAGAACTATTTTCCTGCTCATCTGAACATGCAAATGTTGCAAGACAGAACTAATCAATCACAGAGAGCGTTCACTCACTGCTGACAGTGCATTCAAACAGGGCTGTGTTTCCCAAAAGCATCATAAGAAAGCATTAAAGCTTTTGGGAACGGCAGCCCTGAACAATGCTTATCAGAGGACAGAATAAAAAAACATAAATGTTTGAGTTATTTCACAATAAACAAATTGAAATTGTAGCCTACATAG
>NW_015507906.1:10707-11124 GCF_001515645.1 Sinocyclocheilus grahami | reverse complement strand
TATGAATGCAACAGCCATTCACTGGCAGTCCCTAATGGCAGTACAAAATATTGCACTAAATCAAAAGTTCAAACGTTACAAATAAGTTAGAATATTAATGTTGTAATACTAATACTGTGGTAGCACTAATATAAAAATGTGATGATATATGTTGCAAAAAAGTCACAACAATTTTGAAATACGTTGATGGTTGTATTTTTTTTGTATTTAATCTCAATATTCCTATCAAAAAGGTTTTTTTATGCATAATAGTAACCCTAGAATGTGATCAAACAGTTTAAAATAGCTGGGCTAAGATATATAACAATTTTTATGACTGCAGAAATATGTTAATTCAGTGTACACATTATCCCACTGGTTACAATTGTGACTGACCCTGTTTGTTGCTGCCGTGTGGTTTGAGTTTGAGCTCCGTCA
>NW_015507906.1:5470-10697 GCF_001515645.1 Sinocyclocheilus grahami | reverse complement strand
ATTGTTTGTTCTAGTTTTTCCATGAAATACCTGCACATAGATCCTGTTTTCTTCAGCTTATCCACAACGTTACAGTTTTTGACTGGCGTGTCTCTTTGACTAGTGCATCTTTGAGCCTATATTATATTAAAATACTTAAGTACTGTTAAAATCAGATACTCTAAGACTTTTACTCAAGTTGTTTTGGAGTTAGTGACTTGTAACGTGTAGTGGAGTCATTTTCACTGTAAGGTATCAGTACTTTTACTCAAGTACGGTTTTTAGGTATTCTTCACACCTCTGATTAAAATATATAACAACCAATATCAGCTGATCACATTTGATTGTAAGTGTTTTTTAAGTATGTTTTTTCAAAAAATAAAGAGTAGCATAAGAGTCAAGGGGTCTATTAAAGCAAACGTTATTTACCTTAATGGTGACTTCAAACCAAACTCTTACTTTCAATAAAGCATCAACATCTGAACTAGGGATGGGCATATCGATCCGAAGTATCGATACTTTCGATACTCGCGTCAGTATCGATACTTCGGATCGATACGCCCATCCCTAGTTCAGGGATGGGCGATACTAATGTGCGCTTTATTTACCAGTGGTTTTGTTTATTTAACAACAATAATAATAATAATATTATGCATTGAATTGGATGAATAACCTTTGTTAGCGAGTAATTGTGTAGGATAGAATTATTTTCCTGCTCATCAGAACACAAGCAAATGTTGCAAGACAGAACCAATCCATCACAGAGAGCGTTCACTCACGTCTGACAGTGCATTCAAACAGGGCTGTGTTTCCCAAAAGCATCATAAGAAAGCATTAAAGCTTTTGGGAACGGCAGCCCTGAACAATGCTTATCAGAGGACAGAATAAAAAAACATAAATGTTTGAGTTATTTCACAATAAACAAATTGAAATTGTAGCCTACATAGGTTGTGCAATTACAATTATTTAAATTGAACATTGAAAGATAATATTGATCATGTTCTGTTCTGTAATGTTAATAGAAATCATACGCTGTCAGAATAAAAAGGTTGCGTTTTATGCATGCAACAGCCGGTCACTGGCAGTCCCTGATGGCAGTACAAAATATTGCACTAAATCAAAAGTTCAAACGTTACAAATAAGTTAGAATATTAATGTTGTAATACTAATACTGTGGTAGCACTAATATAAAAATGTGATGATATATGTTGCAAAAAAGTCACAACAATTTTGAAATACGTTGACGGTTGTATTTGTTTTTGTATTTAATCTCAGTATTCCTATCAAAAAGGTTTTTTATGCATAATATTAACCCTAGAATGTGATCAAACAGTTTAAAATAGCTGGGCTAAGATATAGAACAATTTTTATGACTGCAGAAATATGTTAATTCAGTATACACATTATCCCACCGGTTACAATTGTGACTGACCATGAAATACAATTTTTCACACACTTTTCCAAAAAAAAAAAAATATATATTGATTTCAAAGGGTTACTAATGACACATCATTTGGATATTTTCATGTCTGGGAAAAATTTGGGATTAAATGGGTTAAAATGCGTTTTAAACAAAGTTAAGTGGTTTTCATTGCCCATTTTACTCTTAGTAATTTAATAATTTCATAAATGTAAATTTAAAAGTTTAGTGCAGAAGTATTGAATCGGTATCGATATCGACGATACTGCCTTGAAAAATATCAGTATCGTATCGAAAACAAAATAAGGGGTATCGCCCATCCCTAATCTGAACCTCTGTATTTCTCAATAAGATCTTCTGTAGATATCTGACAGAAATAACGTCAGTCTGGTTAGTAATGCATGAAGATGGTGATGCAGTTTGTGGAGATGATTAATCATCTTCTGCTGAGATCTTGAGAGATTTAATGTCTTCTTTTATTTCAGTTGATTTCATCTAAGTCTGTGACTGAAGTCAGTTGTAGTTCTTGTGTTTCTCTTTTCTTCAGTGATTCTGCTTGTTAACAGACTTGAAAGCAATGACTTGGGCCACATCCACATGAAGCCAGAGCTTTCCCTATCCAATCTTTTTCCCCCTCGTTCTTCCGTAAACATGGCGTCATCTAAAGAAATATCTGTGTACACACCTGAGGTGGGACTTTCAAGTCACAAGCAAGTCTTCAAGTCATATCCCAAGTCCTCAAAGAGTTAAAGTTAATGAGATCATTAAGTGACTAATTAAATGATGATTGTGCATTAGTGATGAACAGCTGCTGTTAACAATCAGCATCATTGAAGAAAAGAGAAACACAAGAACTACAACTGACTTCAGCCGCAGCCTTAGATGAAATCAACTGAAAAAACAAAAAACACATATACACGCAATGTCACCATAATTGTGGTCAAGGTTTGCTGTAGTTGGTCTCTTGACACTTTTATTAATTTCAAAATTATTTGTTTTTAAGTAATTGCAATGTTGTTTCAGAGCACATGTTCATGCATTGCTGACTCAACACCTTGAAATAGCAGATGAGCTTACACTTTCTGCATATGACTCATGATGAATGAACTTATAGAAATTAAGTTTATTGACTGACCTTCAACTATTACTGAACTGAAAAAAAATCCCACTAAACAAATGCCTCTATAATGCTTTGATATTGAAAAAAAGAGAACATATTAGGGATGGGCATATCGATCCTAAGTATCGATATATCGATACTGACGCGAGTATCGAAAGTATCGATACTCAAACTAAAAATATCGATACTAAGGTGTGTTTTATTTACCAGTGATTTCGTTTATTTAAAATAATAATAATAATGCGTACAAATGCATTGAATTGAACAAATAACCTTTGTTCGCAAGTAATTGTGTAGGATAGAATTATTTTCCTGCTCATCTGAACACGCAAATGTTGCAAGACAGAACCAATCAATCAAAGAGAGCGTTCACTCACTTCTAAAAGTGCATTCAAACAGGGCTGCGTTTCCCAAAAGTATGGAATGAATATTGTATCTGAATTGCATTTTGGAGGCTAGATGCTTTTAAAAATTGGGTTTTAACAGGAAAGCAAGGTATGGCCCAGAATTTGAGAAAAAGAAATTGGCAAATGCCAAATTATATATGCTGTACAGTTTATTAAAAGAAATGAGGCAACCGTGAGAGCAAACTCAATGGCTAAGAAATCTCAGAAAAGTGATGTTCATGACTTTTGGAAAGAAGTTGAGGTTATTAATACTAGTAAAGTACCGCTGCCAGCTAGTATTGAAGGGGTTGAGAATATTGTCAGATTGTGGAGAGGGTATTATAGGGATATTTTAATTGTGTTGAGAGGCAGGAATTTGAAGTAGGTCATGTACCGAGTGATATTGGTGTGATATCTTCTGAGGTTAATTATGCTATTGAGAAATTGGCAGTAAATAAAGCATGTGGCCCTGATTTAATAGTCACTGAACATCTGATATATGCTAGCCAAACAATTGTAGTGTTACTTGCTTTGTTTCTTACAGGATTTTTGATACATGGTATTATCAACCAAATTGTCTTTGTCCCAAAACATGGAGGGCACTGTATTTACAAGTGCAGATTTCACTGATTTATCATAAACATATGTTATTTACAGCATAAATTACACAACACAGTTTTACCCTTATAAACTAAAATATACTGTTAGAATAAGAAATAGTTCAAATATAATGGCTAAACAAATCAGTACCTTTCCAGTTTCATTTATTGTTGAGCATCATTACACAAGAGCTCCTGTGGATAAAATAATGCTCTCATTTGTTTAACTTCAATCCCCATTTCTACAGAATGACTGAACGAAGCAGTGGACGAGTGCAACAAACTTCACCCAGCTGTGTTCTTGAATCAGAGAGATTTGAAAAACTGAAATCGCTGCATAATAATGTTCATTGCAAAGACACTGTGAGATTTACTGTTTGAGATTGTTACTGACAGCCTCTTATGAACACAATCATATTATGCACAACACTGTTATATTTCACATTACCTCTCCAATTCTTATTGCTGATGGTTTTTGTTTGATCTCTGTGTTTATATTTCATTTTCAAAATCATCAGCCTTTAACAGCTTAAAAAAATCATTATGTTGTCAACATAACCATCACAAAAACAAACAGAAATACAGCAGACAGAAAATGAGGTTTCCATTAATAGCTAAGGCAGTAAAAGTTGTTTGTTTCCAGTAAGAGCTAATGCCCTCATCAGGACACTCACAGAAGAACACAATCAGGAGCACAACACCACCACGACTGCTGGTTTGATCTTCTGACAAGCGCACATCTTCAACGACCCCATTCACGGTCACTGAGCTGCAGCCGCTGCTGGTGAAGATCATCGACACTCCTCAGTTTCAGAGACTCAGACACATCAAACAGCTGGGAGGAGCATATCTGACCATTTTATCATGTATATGATGGCCTGGTTATTCCTGAAGCCAAAAAATAAATAAAAATCTAAAGGCAAAGTGCCGGTGTGAGATGAAATCATATGGTCTGTGAACATGCTAGTTTCTTTCTCATATCATTGTTATATTTGGACATGCAGAACTCACGCTGTTTGTTGGGACAGTGGATATTAACTTGAAATAGTTTGCTATGCATAAAATGTGACTTAAAAATCACCTTTGACCTGGTTCTTTTTCTTAGGCTTGCCTGATGACTTCCCTGAAAAGTGGAAGGCGAGGAGATTTTTACGAACTAATCGATAAATCAAAAGTACATAAATAAATAAATACAATCGACACTGAATTTGACACTAGATTGCACACACATTGACTCGTATATGTATCTATGATCTTTCTGTCTTTACTGCAGCATGAGCAGATGTCAGTCCAGATGTTCGATGACATTGTGAAGAGTCTGAAGGCTGAGAATGAAGACGTGTTGAAAGAACATGGACTGGATGATAAAGACGTCACCTTCATTAATGCAAATATAGTGAACTGTTGTACTTTATGGTATCAAAGCTAAAGATCATGGCAGCAAGTAAAGGTCATGTCAATACAGCACAACTACAGATCAGGCCAGAAAACACAACCACAGCTGCAGTTACTGCAACTTTACAAACTGAACTCAACAGCAGCTGATAGCAGCTAGAACTGCATTTACAACTGCACTTTCTGGAATATATGTCAGCTATTGTTTACATTTAAACATAAACATTTCAAGCAGAATGTTCAGATATTTGTGATATGTGACCCTGAAGCACAAAACCAGTCATAAGGGTCAATTTCTCGAAATTGAGATTTATACATCATCTGAAAG
>NW_015507906.1:4875-5454 GCF_001515645.1 Sinocyclocheilus grahami | reverse complement strand
GCTTTCCATTGATGTATGGTTTGTTAGGATAGGACAATATTTGGCTGAGATACAACTATTTGAAAATCTGGAATCTGAGGGTGCAAAAACAATCTAAATATTGACAAAATTGCCTTTAAAGTTGTCCAAATGAAGTCCTTAGCAATGCATATTACTAATCAAAAAAGACGTTTTGATATATTTACAAAAAATATCTTCATGGAACATGATCTTTACTTAATATCCTAATGATTTTTGGCATAAAAGAAAAATGTATAATTTTGACCCATACAATGTATTGTTGGCTATTGCTACAAATATACCCCAGCGACTTAACACTGCTTTTGTGCTCCAGGGTCACATATTTATTAGTATAGACGCTTATCTTCCTGTACTTTCACTTTCGTTTTAGCTGGGCTCATATGAAGGACTCTCGCGCTCTCTCTAGCGGCGCAGAGCAGCAGCACATTCTCATCTGAGACTCACAGCAGCTGTGCTGTTACAGTTTTGTTCAACTGCTTACACACATTTTCAAAACTTTGCCTCTTTTTTTTTTTTTAAACTTTACACACAAATCCAAGAATTGCACACACAAAATGC
>NW_015507906.1:0-3542 GCF_001515645.1 Sinocyclocheilus grahami | reverse complement strand
ACACACAAAATGCCTCACATCTCTTGCAAAATGAAGCACTTCATTCAAAGTATTAGAAACATATCTCAAAAGCAAACATTTGCAAACACATTTGCCATAATATTCGTTTTTTTTTTTTTCAACTGCTTACACACAAAATCTTTCATTTTCACACAATTTCTGAAAGCCGACACTCAAAAAGCAGAAGCACACACCAAATCTGCAAAACCATACGCTAATTCTCGGCCTTTGACTTAGTTTTCAATTTCATAAAACACTTTTTTTTTCTAAACACAACACACAATGCTCTATGTAACACACACAAATCTACAAATGTGTAACAGATTAAAAAATAACAAATTAAATTAAATGTTAATCATTTAATTTACATTTCCTTCATTCAGCCTGAGGCTTATTCATTTTCACTTTCAGGGCTTTTACATATGCCAAAATATAACTTTTTCATATTAAAAACACAAGCGAGCCCAGCCCAGATGAGAAAAAGAAACGCAAAAGTAACTACTACTGTAGTAATGCACTACTTTTAAAAGTAACTTTTCCCAACACTGCTGAAAACACAGTAAGACCGATAATTACACTTAGCATGGGAACTACACTGTAAAAAATTGCTGTAAAAATGGCCATATTCTGACAGTAACATCCTGTTTTTTCATTACAACAGTACAATCCCGTAAAAAAAGCAACATATTCTGGGTAATATTTGTTATTTTCGAGAAAGTAGCTTTCTGCAGTCCTCCTAGTAACAGCGTTCAGATTCGACACTCAGAGACTGTTTCAAATCACACCCTACACCCTCATTCACTATTCCCTACATGAGTTTACTAATACAGTCCACCTGACAGAGAGAATGAACACTAATGAGTGAATTCAGACACTGATGAACAGCTGCTGTTAACAAGCAGAATCACTGAAGAAAAGAGAAACACAAGAACTGCAACTGACTTCAGACACAGACTTAGATGAAATTAACTGAAATAAAGCAGCAGAACACGATCAAACATCTCCACACTCAGCATTACAGTTTGACTTTATTTCTGTCATATATCTACACAAACTATTTGAGAATGAACAGAGGTTTAGATGTTTTATTGAACACGTTTTGTTTGACCTCACCATGGAGGCGATCAGTGTTTGCTTTAGTTGTGCTCTTGACCCTTCACATGTTAGTGCTAGCTTGTCTGGTTGTTGTAACTGTGTTTGTAAAACACAGCTGTTATAGCAATAAAATCATAGAAAAATTATGCTTAAATGGCTCTGAGTAATTATTGATGATGGTGGAGCTATATTCATTTCGTGGTCTGATTCACTGATTTTACTCAGTGGCTGTTTTGTGAAACTAAATTGTGGGTTTTCACTTGTTTCACGTTATTTAAGATAGCTATGGGACACAGACAAATATGATTTTGAATATGTGTTCAAATGCTTTAAATGTACAACAACTCATAGACACACAGAGACATGAAGAATCAGCACATGAATCTCAACAATGGTGACAATCAAAATCTTCATGCTGCAGTGCATGCTGGGTACCAGCACAGGAGAAAACTCATCCATGACTCCCAGCATGCATTGCGGCATGAATAAATGATGCCGTTGAAGTGTTCACTTATTTTCTTTAATTCTTACTAGGTGCTTTTATTTTTGCTTTTGTTTTTGTGATGAGTTTTAGTAGCGTGTTTTATTATTTTCAGAGTCTATCTGTTTATTAATTTTTTGGATTGTCACCGTTGATGAGATTCATACGCTGATTCTTCATGAGTGTTTCATTGCACATTTGAGTTATTTTTTATTGTGATGTGTGTGATCTTTCAGAATAGCCTGCTTATTCTTATGCTTTTATGTGTTACCATAACATGGCTATGGTACAAAATCAGTGAACTTGTTTTTTTACAGGTGGCAATATTATTTGCTAATCATCAGCATTAGATATTGTGCTTTGGCCCTTTTTTCCACGACAAATGTGTTGATAAACACAACAGTTAAAACAAACATTAAAAATTAATGTTAATAAATCAAGGTTCAAGATCCCAATTAAAGCAAACACTGATCTCCATCATGGTGGTGTCCCAAAACAACAACATCTAAACCTCTGTTAATTTTCAATAAGCACTTCTGTACACATCTGACAGAAATAGCAGCAGTCTGGTTAGTAATGTGAAGCTGGTGATGCGGTTTTAGAAGCTGTTTAATCAGATCTTGAGATATTTAATGTCTTTTATTTCAGTTGATTTCATCTAAGGCTGTGGCTGAAGTCAGTTGTAGTTCTTGTGTTTCTCTTTTCTTCAGTGATTCTGCTTGTTAACAGCAGCTGTTCATCACTAATGATCAATCAGCACTTAATTAATCACATAATTATCTCATTAACTTCAGCACTGCTTCACTCTGTAGTGTGGACACATTATAAGTGTTCATTTAAAACTGAGGATTTTGTTGTGGGGTTTAAAGGGTTAAATGTGTAAGATGGAAAAAACAGCATGAAATGTAATTTAACAGTAATAAACTGTAATTATTTTACGGCCAAACTGTAAAAAAACAGTTATTTACTGGCAGCACGGTTGCCGGTAAATAACTGTTTTTCTACAGTTTGTTGCCGTTAAGTCCAGGAAAAAACAGCAATATACTGTAAAACGTAAGAGTCAGATTTACCAAATGAAAAAAGTTAATTTGACTGAAATATTTGTGAACATCCATAGAAAAAAAGTTATGCAAAGTTATGAACTGATAAGAAGAGTAAATATTGAACTGAACGGTATTATTGTGTTTTGGCACAAGAGAGATCTGTTAGTTTAATGTAGTTTTGTGGGTCATCATTGTGCTGGAGAGTAGAGCCTGTGCTTCAGTCAATGATGAGCCACAAACACTGATGTTCTGCTGCTTTATTTAAAGACCGTAACTGTGGAGTTGCTGATACAGTAATGATCTCTTTGTTGCTTCATCTCACACATGTGTGCTGTAGTTAACAGTGAACTGCAATGATTTGAGTTAAAGTTATGTTTTTAGTTATTTTGCTGTTACACATTAATGTTTGCAGTTGTATACTAAGAAATATTCCTTCTCAGTGGACTCAAATTAAATAAGTTCGCAGTACTTATATCGTATGAACGCTAATTTTTAAACTCGAACTGTTTGAAGCAATGGGAGCGGCGTTGATTTCCATGGTAGAATTACGGTAAAACACTGTAAAAATGTAGAGTTGTAAATTAACAGTTTAAAGCTGTAAATTAATAGTACCTTACTGGCAACCCTGCTGCCAGTAAATTACTGTTATTTAACGGCACAATTTTTTACAGTGTAGATATCAGAAGCGTTTTATGTGGTTTAATAAGGAAAATAAAAACGTAATGCTGATATTCAGCGCTCTGTTTCATGACAAACATGTTACTCTTCAATAACAGCCAATCAGCATTCATTTACTCATCTAACTCTCATAAAGAATCAACTAACAATGACTCTGCTTTGATGAACTCTCTGAACACATCCTTCCACAAACAGAGACCGTCCGTATTACTCAGTAAATATTAAATCATGTTTAACTGTGTTTT
>NW_015507905.1:38178-38590 GCF_001515645.1 Sinocyclocheilus grahami | reverse complement strand
TTTGGGGGGGGGGGGGGATCAGGTCATCACAATCAATTAGACCTTTTGTTAAAGGACACTTGTACTATTTTGCAGCATGCAGTGATGTTTTTCAGTATGCATCGAATACCCAGGCCACCTAATACAGTATACTGACTACACTTTTGAAGTGTATAGTAGAAAAACCTGACATTTATAGTCACAAACTGCATACTATTTAACATTATTCAAATAACAGGCACTTATAGTATACACTCTTCAGTATGCATTAAGCAGTATGCTAGCATTCCAGTCCAAACACATCTAGAGTCAGTGATTCTTAACTTCAAAATACTAAGATTGATCTGCTGGAATGTCAAACACTGGCACTGCACTGCGTTAGCTGCTTTATTTAACGCTTTAAACCTGGTGTGTGTGTGTGTGTGTGTGTGTG
>NW_015507905.1:34776-36939 GCF_001515645.1 Sinocyclocheilus grahami | reverse complement strand
GTGTGTGTGTGTGTGTGTGTGTGTGTGGAGTACAGTGTCATTGCTCGCATGCAAAGGTCAGTTGAACACAAAGGTCAGGGTTCAGCAAGGCTTGGTAAAGGTCATATAAAGTTGTCGAGGTATGACAGAGATTCCTCGCTCTCTCTCTCTCTCTCTCTCTCTCTCTCTCTCTCTCACTCACACACACACACACACACACACACACACACACACACACAGAGAAGGTATTTTCTGTCTTCTGCTGTAGCCGCTCTATTAATAGAGAAACCTCAGACTGTATCGGTGTCAGACAGCTGAAGTGTGTACAGTATTTTATGGTTTGTGCAGATATTTTTAATCCTAATCTTTTTGAGATTTGCTCACAGTGAAATGAATGAGCGTCTATGGCGAAGCATTGCAGCCAAAATTTCTCTTTTTAAAAAAAAATAAATAAAAAAAAAACTACCTAACTTTCATAAAAAAAAAAGTTAGATCATGTCTAAATATTCAAATGTATATTTTCTAAACACAATCTACAATTCTTGCTTCGTCCATGTACTTTCCATTATGGTCATAACATGATTTTGACCTGGTATGCAATTTTCCTTTATTTTTATTTTTTCAGCAATCTGGCTCAAATACATAATTGTTCATATTTTCTTTGCAATTTATAGAAAATTTTTATTTAAGCATTTATCAGGAACATTGGTTTTATATAATTGTGACCTGAACGGTCTCTGTCTCTCTCAGGATGTCTATCAGTAAGATTCACGCTCGTGAAATCCTCGACTCCAGAGGAAACCCCACCGTCGAGGTGGATCTGTACACGGCTAAAGGTACAAACACAATCACTCTGACTGTCTATCAGCCCTAGTGACCGCACAACTGTTTTTATTCTTTAAACTCCAAAATTAAACTTTTTTTTTTTTATACCATATTTTGTCGAGCCATCATTCAGAGTTTATCTTGAGGAAATGTTCCCTCTCTAGTTTGTAATTGATTGATTGATTGATTGATTGATTTTGTTTCCAGGTCGTTTCCGGGCGGCTGTTCCCAGCGGCGCTTCCACTGGCGTTCATGAGGCTCTGGAGCTCCGAGATGGAGACAAGACACGCTACCTGGGCAAAGGTACGTCTACCTATATCACACTCACTCTCTCACTCACACACTCAGTCAAATCATCTATGTATATGTATATATGTGTGTGTGTGTGTGTTTAAGGTACCCAGAAGGCCGTGGATCATGTGAACAAAGAGATTGCTACCAAACTGCTTGAGAAGGTGAGATCATGCACGGATCATAAAGTGACTTGTGTTATGATTATTTATATAGTAACATAATCAAAAACAAGAGTTATTAGTGTTTATTATTATTATTATTATTATTATTATTATTATTATTACTACTACTATCATTAAATAAATAAAAAAATTCTAGCTGAATTACCCAATATCGCAGATGTAGTATCTGTTTATCATTATCATTTTTGCGTCACATTTTTCTCATATTGATAACTGTCAATATCAAAATGCTTGTCTACTAAATACTTGCAACCTAATAAGCTTTTTAACTGAATTATTTAATAATTTAATTTCTCTTGAACATATGCAAGATTTTATTATTAATTAAACCACTGAAATCCCCCGTAAAGCTGGTAAACAGTTTTAATGTATTTAACTCCTCTCATCATCCGTGTGTCTGTGAACAGAAGTTCAGCGTCGTCGATCAGGAGAAGATCGACAAGTTCATGCTGGAGCTCGATGGAACTGAGAACAAATGTAAGTCAAACACGCACCTCTTTATAAAATAACTTCCTGTAGATCATGGTGGGTGCAGTGTGAAAATCACCTAATATAAATGTTTATATATTGATTGATATAATGTAAATGTAAGTTGCTTTGGATAAGTGTCTGTCAAATGCATAAATGTATTGATAAAGGCTACAGATGAACGCTTAAAGAAAACGTTTCTGCAGATTTAGAAAAGAAACGCAGTATTTCTGAATCGTATCTGCTTGCTTCCCATCACGTAGCCAAGTTTGGTGCTAATGCGATCCTGGGTGTGAGTCTGGCTGTGTGTAAGGCGGGCGCCGCTGAGAAGGGCGTTCCTCTGTACCGCCACATCGCTGACCTCGCAGGAAACAAAGACGTGATCCTGCCGGTTCCTGTACGTGTGCCACCCGCC
>NW_015507905.1:6776-7070 GCF_001515645.1 Sinocyclocheilus grahami | reverse complement strand
ATACTTAATTTTAAAATAGTAAGTGAAACAGTATCAATAGTCCGTGATGAGCACTTCAAGCACAGTGCACTAGATAGGTGTCACATGTCTTGCTGTGTGTTTAAACTCAGTTCATTCATGTTCTCCATAGAGGTAGCCTACTGATTTCCAACCATTTAAAACAGACCCACTGCATTACTAACATATAACATTCTCACAACTTTCACTAATGTTAAGTTTTTTTAAGGCAGCAGCTATTTACACTAAGTGTAGCGATAGATTCTATTTACACTATGTTAAAATAGCAAGATTTTC
>NW_015507905.1:0-1049 GCF_001515645.1 Sinocyclocheilus grahami | reverse complement strand
GTTTGTTTCTCTTACAAACACCAAACTGTACAGTTTTATTCCTCTATATTCTGAAGGTTTGTTCATATTTCATTCACATTCATTGTGTTCTGGACTGAGGCTGGTACTTCTGATTGGCATGTAAACTGATCGATCCTCAATAAGAAGTTACAGCAGCTGCTTCAGGAATCTGTAACTTACTGTATAACTCATCTCTATAACACTGATTTTGCCATTAGTCAGATTAGGTTGTTACTGAGCTCTGCCACTGCGAAGCAACAAATATAGATACTTCATTATAAAAGTATATGCAGTCTTCCATGGACACACATGCATTTAGAGCGATTATATGAACGGCTTGGTTATAACTTTGGTCTGTGGCTTCTTTGTGTCAGCGCAACAATTCAATAAACAAGAAAAGTGATTAAGTGATTTAAACTGTAGAGACAAAATTGTCCTTTTTTGCTCTATTTCACTAAAGATAATAGATCCAAACAAATCCATGTTGAGCATCTCTGCAGCAGCACACAGCAGTGTTTCCCAATGAATTTACTTCTGAAAGAATCGATTGAATAAATGACTCAGTGACTCACTTATTGCATTCTTATTTTTAAGTGTATTCTGACACATACATGGATCTACTCATGCAGATATATTAACTTACTGTATCTTCTGTTCCACCGATCACCGCTGAAATGTTAAAAACATTTTTTTAAATGAATGTGTTATTATAGAAATAACCCAATAATCGCTAAGAATAACCCATGTTTAACTCATACTGGGTACAGTAACCAGCCCAACGTTTGCTAGGAAAATATAGACTAACTTAAACTGACTGCCTTAATGGTTTGATGTTGTACTGTTTAATAATAATAATAATAAAAAAGAAATCGGAAAAAAAAGATTCACGATGCGTGCCTGATTTGAATCAAATGATCTCCGAAATTCTGATCTAAACCAAATGATTCACAAACCCGCTCCGATCTGAATAAAAAGATTCACGAACTTGCTCCGTAGTTCCGATCTACAGCTGCATCTCAATAAATTAGAATGTCGTGGAAAAGTTAATT
>NW_015507904.1:37544-38602 GCF_001515645.1 Sinocyclocheilus grahami | reverse complement strand
CTCTCTCACACACGCGCGCACACACACACTTTGCTTAGAGAAAGTTTGCTTAGATTTACTCTCCCGTCATGAAGAAGATGGTGCAGAATGACCCTCTGCTCTCTTCGCAGGTGCTGCTGATGGGGAAAAGTGGATCAGGAAAGACCAGTATGAGGTCAATCATATTTGCCAACTACATCGCCAGAGACACTCGCCGCCTGGGAGCCACAAGTATGACATTTGTTTAAGAAATAGTGCACCTAAAAACACAAATCCTGTCATTTCATTCCAAGCCTGCATGCCACCTCAAGACACACGACACCAGGCTTTCCAGTGAAACCAGACTCTTTTAATCAGAGCTTCATTTCTGAATTAAACTAAGTACAAATGAGATTTGAGAGCGGAGGAGGAGGGCAAGATGTTCCGGTCATATGCTGTTTTGCTCAAAGAAAACAAATCCTATTTTTAGGACAGTTTTTTGCATTTGACTTGATTGATTTTAATGGCTTACATCACTATTTGGGGTACTTCATTTTTTTAACATGTGCTTTATGCTTTCATAAGATATAAATAATTTTCCTCCTGTTACAATTGCCTCATTTTTGTATCATTTTCATTAGAGGAGCAGGTGTTACATATATCATCTTCCATGACACGCATTAAAGACAGTTCATATTAGTGAGAGGTTGAAATCAGCGGTATTTTCTCCCGTTTCAGTTGATGTGGAGCACTCTCACGTGCGGTTTCTGGGCAATCTGGTGCTGAACCTGTGGGACTGCGGCGGGTGAGTGTCTCCTGAGAGAATATGTTTCGATGGGTGGCTTCTGGGAAGACACTTTTCTTTTCTCATCTTTAAATGTGAATCGCACAGACAGGACACGTTCATGGAGAACTACTTCACGAGTCAGAGGGACAACATCTTTCGCAATGTGGAGGTGCTGATCTACGTGTTTGATGTGGAGAGCCGCGAGCTGGAGAAGGATATGCATTACTACCAGTCGTGTCTGGAAGCCATCCTGCAGAACTCTCCTGATGCCAAGATCTTCTGCCTGGTGCACAAGATGGACCTGGTGCAGGAG
>NW_015507904.1:7480-36972 GCF_001515645.1 Sinocyclocheilus grahami | reverse complement strand
TCTTTGGATCTTTCTATTCATCAAAGAATCCTGAAAACATGTACTCAACTGTTTTAAATATTACTAAGACTAATACTAAATGTTTTTTGAGCAGCAAATCAGCATATTAGAATGATTATGCTGAAAATTCAGCTTTGATCACAGAAATAAATTACATTTTAAAATATATTCAAATAGAAATTAAATAGTCAAATATTTCACAATATTACTGTTTTTGCTGTATTTTGGATCAAATAAATGCAGGCTTGGTGAGCAGAAGACTTCTTTAAAAAAAAAAACGTTCAAAAACCTTTGACTGCTAGTGTATTTATTAACCCTTTTTAGGACCATTATGTTGTTTTCTTTTGTAAGAAAATTGTTCCACCATTCAGAATTACAGAAATGAGTTCGTAAAATCCCTGTCGACTGTCACCAGTGAAACTGCCATTAACAATTAACACTGTTAATCAATATGAATTACTGGTTTGTGATTTAGATATTTAAAGAGCGTGAGGACGATCTGAAAAGGCTGTCTCGCCCGCTGGCCTGCACCTGCTTCAGAACGTCTATTTGGGACGAGACGCTGTATAAAGT
Organism: Sinocyclocheilus grahami; assembly: GCF_001515645.1. Taxonomy (NCBI): domain Eukaryota; kingdom Metazoa; phylum Chordata; class Actinopteri; order Cypriniformes; family Cyprinidae; genus Sinocyclocheilus; species Sinocyclocheilus grahami. The sequence continues at coordinate 36,399 of NW_015507904.1, read as the reverse complement.
AAGACCATGTTGATTTCTCTGCACCGCTCGGCTTTAACAGACAGACAGAAGAGTGACTTAAGTATGGTGTGTGTGTGTGTTTGTGTCTGCAGGCCTGGTCCAGCATCGTCTATCAGCTCATTCCTAACGTACAGCAGCTCGAGTGCAACCTGCGCAACTTCGCTCAGATCATTGAGGCAGACGAAGTCTTGCTTTTTGAAAGAGCTACTTTCCTGGTTCGTACCAAACTGAAACACCATGCTTACACACGTGTGACGTGTTAGCGCTGCACCGTTTGGTCATGACCTCATGTTGTGATTATTTTGCCATTTGATTTTTGTTCAGTTTTAAATGTATTTGTCTGCAATTTATGACGAAAACAAAATTGCTTTCTATGTGTGCACCATGCACACAAACACTTGTTCCAAAGCTTGCAAGTTAGGTTTTTTGACTGTTTTCAAAAGAAAACATATATTTCAATTAAGTATAGCAAAATTAATTGCCATTTCTTGCAAAGGAAACCTCATTTGTGACCCTGGAGCACAAAACCATTCATAAGGGTCAAATTTTTTTTAAACTGAGTATACATTATACATACATCAGCTGAATAAATAATCTTTCCATTGATGTATGGTTTGTTAGGATCGGACAATATTTGGAAATCTGGAATCTGAGGGTGCAAAAAAATCTAAATATTGAGAAAATCATCTTTAAAGTTGTTCAAATGAAGTTCTTAGCAATGCATTTTACTAATCAAAAATTAAGTTCTGATATATTTACGGTAGGAAATTTACTAAATATCTTCAAGGAACATGATCTTTACTTAATATCCTAATGATTTTTGGCATAAAAGAGAAATGTATAATTGTGACCCATACAATGTATTGTTGGCTATTGCTACAAATATCCCCCAGCGACTCAACACTGCTTTTGTGCTGCAGGGTCACACATGAAGCACGTTTAATGCGGTTTCAACACCTAGATGCATTCACACGTGTCTAGTTTCGTCTGGAATGCGTCTCAGAGAGGTTTGAGCGATCGCTGTCATGATTCGACCTGCCTCTCGTGTCTTGTCAGGTGATCTCTCATTATCAGTGTAAGGAGCAGCGAGATGCTCATCGCTTCGAGAAGATCAGTAACATCATCAAGCAGTTCAAGCTGAGCTGCAGGTCAGTCGCACTCCATTCATGCGGTGTTCAGCGCTGAACAGCATCATGGGTAATTCTGACCTTTCTCTCTGTCCCACAGTAAACTGGCCGCCTCTTTCCAGAGCATGGAGGTGCGCAACTCTAACTTTGCTGCCTTCATCGACGTGTTCACGTCCAACACCTACGTCATGGTGATCATGTCAGACCCGTCCATACGTAAGCATCTTTGTTTGATTTCTAGGCTGCAGCAGTGATTATCAGGGAATATCACGAAGAAACGCACTGCTTTATTATTGTGACATTTTCATGATGGTTTACCATTGTTGTTTTTTGATTTAGATTTTGTCAAGATTAATCAATAATTTGATTATTTTAGGTAACTTTATTTTAGAGTGTGTAACGCTAGTCACGTGTTCATTAAAGGGATAGTTCACCCAAAAATGAACATCCTCAGGAGTTTTTTTTCGTCTGTTGAACACAAAAGAAGATATTTTAAGGAATGTTGGTAACCAAAACAGTTGCTGGTAGCTCCCATAGTATGGAAAAATTACTTTGGAAGTCAGAAGAAAGAAACTCCTACAGATTTGGATCGGCATGAGGATGAGGAAATGATGACAAAATTTAAAGTTTTGGCTGAACAGTCCCTTTAAATAAAGGTAATTGATTAATATGTAAGATGGTATTTAAATTTTGTCAAGATTAATCAATAATTTGATTATTTTAGGTAACTTTATTTTAGAGTGTGTAACGCTAGTCACGTGTTCATTAAAGGGATAGTTCACCCAAAAATGAACATCCTCAGGAGTTTTTTTTCGTCTGTTGAACACAAAAGAAGATATTTTAAGGAATGTTGGTAACCAAAACAGTTGCTGGTAGCTCCCATAGTATGGAAAAATTACTTTGGAAGTCAGAAGAAAGAAACTCCTACAGATTTGGATCGGCATGAGGATGAGTAAATGATGACAAAATTTAAAGTTTTGGCTGAACAGTCCCTTTAAATAAAGGTAATTGATTAATATGTAAGATGGTATTTATATTGTTGGTATAATGTTTCACTCTTAAAAATAAAGGTGCTTCACGATGCCATAGAATAACCTTTTTTTTTTCTAAATGGTTCCATAAAGAACCTTTCTGATTCACAAAAGCTTCTTTGTGGCGAAAGAAGGTTCTTCATTCTGAATGGTTCATTGTGGAACTAAAAATGGTTCTTCTATGGCATCGCTGTGAAGAACCTTTTAAGCACCTTGATTTTCAAGAGTGTAGTCCTTGAAGTGTGTCCAGAGACACAATAGCACACAGCAGAAAAAGAGACCTAAATCCTGACTGAAGTCTTTGCTCTGGGGGACAAATAACTTTCTTCCAGTATTTTTGGCATAAACAGAAGATTGGTGCTAATTTGCCAATTCATACGGATCAAATTGTGTTTTAACCCCTTAACTGTCACCGTCTCGCCTACGTTTATTTTAATATATTACAATTAAATCCTAATCTAATCATGACAAACTAAATATGTTGGAAAGGTCTAAGACTCATAAATAGATATTTGACCACTGTTTGTTGTTAAAAAATTATGTAGGAACAGTAATAGATTAATTTATGACAAGAGTGCACCTTTAAACATATACATCATAACAGGAGTTCTGACTTTTGTCACAAAAAGTCTTTGTTGAAAACCATTTTGAAATGGGACATTGCATTACCATGAAAATGGTACTTTAAATCTTTTAGCGGTCTCCTCTCCTTTAGTGGGAGGAGTCATATTACAAAACGTGTTACGGTCTTTTAGAATCAAAGCTTTTTATAATCTTGACAAAATACATATAGTTGGAAAGGTCTGAGTCTCAAGATTTTGTGATAGAAGTAATATTGAGAGAGAGATTTAAACATTTGTGACAGAAAAATGCATCCAACAAAATTCAATGGAGATTGGATGGCTGTTTGTGGTATAACGCCTAAACACAATTGCATAGAAACCTACATTTTTTTATATCAACTTCAAATTTGGAACACAACTTATTTAGACATATGGCTTTAATTTTATAGCAATTTTGGATTAAAACCTATTTTAATTTTTTTTTAAATGTATTTTATATAAAGTAAAATAAAAATAGTACAGTACATTTTCTTTACAGTAAATTTTAACTTCTATTTACACTTTCATTTTTTGAAATGATTTCACTTCTGCAATAATCTGCTGATCGTCTTCTTTAGAAAGAGACCAACCTTAGGTCTGTTTTCAGAAGTGTTCATGAATTATAACAATTTATGTTTGAATAGTGCACTTGTAAATGAGTGAGGACGCTGTGAGAAGTTACTCTGGCAGCACACATGGTGTTGGGATTGATGCTGTTATAGCTTTTGTTGTTCCTGGCCTATAGCTGTACAGAACTGATATGAGATCAGACACAGTGGTCCATAAACATTAGAGATATTGTTCAGTCATTACTACTATGCTGGGAATATCCAGCTGTGGCCTCTTTTGCTAAAGCATTCAAATGTGTCCGCTTTCAGAGCCTGTGTTTAACTAGAAACTATCCTTTTAAAACACTTCAAAACACCTCCAAATTCTGTTTCGTCCGTCTGCGCTCCAGTAACATTGAAGGAAAGCACATGTGACTGAAGCTAAAGCCTCTCACTCTCTTCCAGCGTCCGCTGCCACCCTCATCAACATCAGGAACGCCAGGAGACACTTCGAGAAGCTGGAGCGTGTGGACGGGCCCAAGCACAGTCTGCACATGCGCATGCGCTAGCCTCGCCGCATACACCGTGAGTCCACACCAGACCTCACCTAGCAGTGATCTAGCTTAGCTGTCCATCTCTAAATCAGTCTCGCATTCGCTTCCAACAAAATGCTGGGGAAAAAAGCATTTTAAAACTTTGCATTCTTGTTGTTCCAGTGCCTATAAAATGTATAAAAAGTGCTGTCAAGCGATTAATCGCATCCAAAATAAAAGTTTTTGTTTGCATAATATATGTGTGTGTTCTGTGTATATTTATTATGTGTATAGAAATACAAACACATGCATGTATATATTTTGAAAATATTTACATGTCTATATTAGTGCTGTCAAACAATTAATCACATCCAAAATACGTTTTCTTTTACATATGTGTGTACTGTGTGTGTTTTTATGTATATATAAACACACACACATACAGTATATATTTAAGACAATTCTTTATATATATAAGAATATAAATGTGTATATACATGTAAATACTTTCAAAATATATGCTGTATGTGTGTGTCTTTATATATACATAATAAATATACACAGTACACACACATTATGTAAAAAAAAAAACTTATTTTGGATGCGATTAATTGCGATTAATCATTTGACGGCACAAGATATCTATTCATATAATTTATATTTTAAATATATTTCTTATATAAACAACATTTTTCTGAAATATACACATGTATGTGTGTATATATACATAATAAATATACACATTATACATATATTAGTTAATAACGGTACACACACATTATGTAAAAAAAAAAACTTATTTTGGATGCGATTAATTGCGATTAATCATTTGACGGCACAAGATATCTATTCATATTTCTTATATAAACAACATTTTTCTGAAATATACACATGTATGTGTGTATATATACATAATAAATATACACAATATACATATATTAGTTAATAACGAGATAACGATATTAGCGTCCACACCAGCCAACGATATCGTCTGTTTATTCTAAGCGCACATGCGTCTGTCGCTTTAAATTCTTGAGCTCGTTACAGCAGGATGGATTCTGATTGGCTGTCATCTGAAAGTGATCACAACGATATCGTTCCTCTGTATCGTTATCGTTATAGTTGTGGTGTGAGCTATCCTATTCTTTAATATTGAGAATGATTTTTAGAACTATATCTTTATCGTTATCTTTATAGTTATCGTCCTTGGTGTGAACGGGCCTTTATTCCAAAATGGATTAAATTCATTATTTTCCTCCGAATTCTGCAAACAATACCCCATAACGACAACGTGAAAGAAGTTTGGGTTGCACTTTGTTACAGGACGAGTACTTGCATTTACTTACAGTGTACTTACCAAAGAAAGCACTGGTAATATAAGGTCACTACATGGGGCAGGTTCAGGGTTAGTACCTAGCTATTACCTAGTTATAGTAATTACTTTAATCATTAAGTACATAGTATGTACATGAGGAACAGGACTGTAAAATAAAGTGCTACCGAAGTTTGTTTGAAAAATGTGGAAAAAGTAAAGCTCTGTGAATAGCTTCCGGATGCACTGTATCAAGGTGTTTCTCTGGGTCTGCTGCTGTTTTACAGAGCTCTTGATGGTTTTCTTGTTCTCAGGGTGGTGGACGATCCAGAAGATTTCCTCCTGTCTTGCTGACTTCACTCGCATCCAGTGTTTCTGCTGAGAAATGAAGTCACCTTCTGTTAACATGCTTGTTTTCCTCGCTGATGTTGCAAAGGAACAGTAGTTCTTAATCATAAACCATGGGTCGAGGGGTTGAATGTCGTCATGACCCCTTAATATCTGATGTTTGTGCCGTACGGTTACTGAGTCAGGAACGCTAGATCATTCTTTCTCTGTGTGTCTGTTATATGAAGCATTATCAGCTTGCTGTACTGTGTTTGCAGATGTTGAAAACGAGAGCAGAATGCTGTGACTAAAACTGGTCTTTCTAAATTAACAACTTGATCTACAAATGATTGTATTATAATTGTTCTCAATAAATACAGATCGTTCTGTGTCTTTCTGTGCAACAAAACCAGAGTTATGGAGATTATGAAGTTATCTGGTTTATGAGGAGCCCATCTACACCTTTAATGGCTGTAGTGAACGCAGCCTCTTAATTAGAATAATTAGTCCAATTGCAGGTTATTTTTCTGTATTTATCATTAGTGTACATATTGATTTATTAAGTTTGTCCTGTGTTCAGTTGCAAACATTCCATTCCATAATCCCTCATTTCTTTAATCGAACTTCTCACTTCACCTTCTGTGCCTTCATCAGAAAGTAAAAAAATATTTGCTAGTAAGTCTGTTATAGGAACACTGAGTGTTTGAAGTGTTAGAAAACCAGCAGAACAGGCCAGATGTCTACTGCGGGTTTTGTTGCTTTTTGTCAGAAGCCTAAAGTTCTGGTATTGGATTAGTATGTTTTGATTGGTTTAGAGCGTAACATTAATCCCCTTAATAAGTCCGGAGTTTTTAAACATTTTATTTGATTAAACATTGGTACTTTAACAGGTTACTTGGGTATTCAGTTTATCATTGAGCACATCTCCAGTGGTGGGATGAAAACTGTCAAACTGGGTCCATATGACTCATTCACACAGGTCTTACAATTAGAATTAATTAATAAAAAAGAAAGAGCCTAGAAGCCAATGCTTTGCACTCTCTCTGCATGAGGAATGAGTTCAGTGATCATGTCCAAAGTTTCCCTGTTCATGCTGCTGTCGGTTACATGTGCTTCAGGACGTGCTCAAGTGTAATGCTAAAGACCTGCTTGTTCATTGTTTGGCAATGACAGTCCTGAGTGCTATAAAGATGTGATTTAAAGGTCTACACACGTTTGATCCGTCACTGATAGCAGTCATAAACACTGAAGGGCATTACTGACTGAGTAATGTCAAAAATGTCTCTTTCCTTATGTTTGGACGGTGCAGTATAAAACAACTGCTATCACACATTTCTTTTCAGTATGTGAGGCCTTTAAAAAAGATTTTGAACATTCTGTATATATATATATATATATATACATCATCTCAACAAACCCCTTTAACTGAAATGGGGTATAAATCATGATTGAAATGCATGGACATATTAAAGAAATAAACATGATTCAAAATTGTATTAAGGTATGTGCAATATAATGAATTTGTTTAATGACAAAGTTGATATTACAAGCAAGAAAGTTGCATCAATTCAACAAAGTCCTGCAAAGAAAATATTATTTCCCAATCATACTCGAGCAGAACAGCCGGTCAGTATGTGATTGTAGGGCTCTTTAAAGGTGTGTTAGATAAAGCTGTGATTGCTAGAACAACTTTACACTGCGAGGACAAACAAGCATTTACAGTCGAATAAATACGATGTGGCCTCAAGTCTGTTTGTTTGGTCTTTTTAACAGATAAGTGCTTGCAAAGATGAAGAAAATGCCCTTTAAACTTCCGTTAGATGTGATGCATCTCACTATAATAAAACTAAAAAAATTGAACCATTTTAACAAATCATTTACAAGTCAAAGCAACATGAATAAGATGCTTTACTAAATGTAAAGGGGCATTTTGATCCACTTTAAAGCCAGAAAATCATTGCAAATTTGTAGTTCAAACATAAACAATTTAAAAAATATATTTTATCAATGCAATATTGTTCAGGGGCACTCATACCACACACTATACTGCAAAAAATCAAAATATCAGTTATATCAACAAGTATGGGCAACAGGATATGATAGGGCTTCTGTTCTCTCCAAACTAACTTGTCTAATGGATGAGGGTTTCTGTTTTCAATAACTTTAAATAACATTTATAATAATACATTAAAAAGGTTCAAACGTACCATCTACTCCACTGTCCACACAGCAAGCCATGCCGCTTTTTATTTTTGTGTTGAGACGAAAGGTCAATTTGTGATGTATAGACCCTCTATCGGTCAAATATTATATGCACAAATATGAACTTCAGTACAGAAGCAAATGACTAACTGTTTACCCTCTCCAGTGTTTGCTTAGTGTGAAACCCAATTATTCCTCTTTTATCTTATCTGCTTTTTAGGACCAGATGGACACTTTTCAAATGTGTAGTATTTGACGGTTCTCCAGCATATTTCCCCCCATGATCACTCCTCACATGTAGAGGGGCCTTTTAAATGATAATGACAGTCGATTAATATGATTACAGACATCCACCTTCCATCAGTGGCTGATAGTTGGTAGAAACCTCCGTCTAGAAAGCAGAGCAGCGCTCGCTCTTATCAGCGGGAGGCTTTCGCCCAGTGTTGAATCTCGGCTTGAACGAATGCTCTGCGATCAGCTGATTTATTTCGTTCTGCTTGTAAGTTGCCAGTTTTTGAGCGAGCCAAGGCGCTTTGGGTTCACCCACTGCTCCTTGAAAGCATTTCATACACGCCCGACCGATTAAATACATAACCTCTGCAATGTTCAGCAAGACACAGACTCCAGACACGGCCAGCATGAAGACAGTGAAGACGGTCTTCTCTGTGGGACGCGACACGAAACAGTCCACTGTATTGGGACAGGGGTAAGAGTCACACTTCACAAGACGCACCATCTTGATGTCCGGATAGAGCAAGTAAAAAATGTACAAGAAAACCAGCTCGAAAACGATGCGGAAGACGATGCTGATCATGTAAGTCCACCACAGGGCACCGGTGATCTTGAACTTCTGGCTCTTGATGTTCTCGAAGTCCTTGGCGCTCCCTCGGCCGGAGATCTTGAGGATCTTCTTCTCGATGTGCCGGCGGTGAGCGATGTGCATGGCCACCAACAGGGCCGGCGTGGACACCAGGATGAGCTGCAGAGCCCAGAGGCGGATGTGGGAGACGGGGAAGAACTGGTCGTAGCACACGCTGTTGCAGCCGGGCTGCTGGGTGTTGCAGGTGAAGCCCGACTTCTCGTCGCCCCACACGCTCTCGGCCGCCACCACCAGCACCATGATCCGGAAGATGAAGATGACCGACAGCCAGATGCGGCTGATGCCTGTCGAGTGCCTGTTCACACCGCTGATCACCGCGTAAAACGACACCCAGTTCATGCTGGACTCGAGGACTGCAGGGGAAGCAAAGCACAAGGAGTGTTCTTGACCAGTTCAACTCTGCATTAAGTCTTGTTTACCAGTCAGGTTTGTGTAGGGTGTGCTTGTCACAGTGTAATTATTCATTTAAGTACTGAGTAATATTAATTAACTAGATGTACTTACTATATGTGACCCTGGAGCACAAAACCAGTCATAAGGGTCAATTTTTCTAAATTGAGATGTATACATCACCTGAAAGCTGAATAACAAGATTTCCATTGATGTATGGTTTGTTAGGATCGGACGATATTTGGCTGAGATACAACTATTTGAAAATCTGGAATCTGAGGGAGCAAAAAAATCTAAATATTGAGAAAATCATCTTTAAAGTTGTCCAAATGAAGTTCTTAGCAATGCATATTACTAATCAAACATTAAGATTTGATATATTTACAGTAAGAAATGTATTAAATATCTTCAAGGTACATGATCTTTACTTAATATCCTAATGATTTTTGGCATAAAAGAGAAATGTATAATTGTGACCCATACACTGTATTGTTGGCTATTGCTACAAATATCCCCCAGTGACTTAACACTGCTTTTGTGCTGCAGGCTCACATATGGTTAAGGTTAGGATTCGGGTTACTTGCATGTAATTATGCATAATTCATTGTTATTATAATAGTAAGTACATGCAACATGTGTAACAAGGACACCTTAAAATAAAGTGTTACCAAATCTTTTAATAAAATGTTTGAAATGAGTTGTGCACAAATACATATAGTGCCTGTTTTTGAAAAACATACAATTTCAAAATTGAAGCTTCTTTATACATGCATTAGTAAGTAATGACTACTTTTTCCTTGAAGAAGTAAAAGCAAAGTAAGGGATTACTCTTAATTTTACTTAAAAATTAGGTAACACTTTATTTTAAGGTGTCCTTGTTACACGTTACATGTACTTACTATTATTATAACAATTAATTATGCATAATTACTAACCCTAAACCAAACCCTCATCATATAGTAAGTGCATGTAGGTAATTAATATTACTCCGTACTTAAATGTAGAATTACACTGTAACAAGGACACCTTAAAATAAAGTGTAATTAAAATGACTTACTCTTAATAATTACAGCTACTTCTGATGGAATTAAATTAAATATTCTATAGAACAACTGGTAACACTTCAGTATAGGGACAAGTCCACACTATTAACTAGTTGCTTATTAGCATGCATTTTATTAACATATTGGCTGTTTATTAGTGCTTATAAAGCACATATTCTGCATGAGCATATTCTATATCCCTAATCACTTTAACTTAACTACCTCACTGTTAATAATCAGAAAATTAGGAGTTTATTATAGTTACTGGTTTGTTAATAGCAAGAATAGGACCTTAAAATAAAGTGACTGAACAAATTTATATAAAACTATGGTGGATTTAACATCTAATGTTACAATTAGCTGTATGTTTTAATGTAACCTTCTCTTTTAAATACATTGGTCAGTTCAAGAATAATTTATGCAATTTTATATTATTTATTCGAAAGACTTTAACGAGAAGTTTCATGTCCATCCTTGTATTGTTCAAATATGGCATTTAGAAAGTAATAAGTAATGCAATACTTTTTACAAGAGAGTAATTATTACAGTAATCTAAAAACACAAATGTAATTAGTAGCTAGTAATTACTTTTTTTTTTAGAGTAACTTAATGTTTTATTGCCTTACGTAATTACATTACGTAAACACTATAACATTATTATAAATAAAATGTGGAAAATAGTCACAATAAAGGGTAAAAGAGTCAAAAACCTGATTGGTAATGTGCATAACCTATTTAGATATGTCATACGCAACATGACTAAACACTTCAACTTTTAAACTTCCAGTTACACAACATTCAATATTACTGTAATCCCAACAAAATGCTAAACCACAAATCTTCTCCGACACCAAACTCTGAATCTGAGCAGTAGTTTACCAGGTTCAGCTCGTGAGAAAGCAGCTTATGCTACTAGCTCCAAACATGAAGAACAACAGACTGGGCTCTCGGCATTTGGATACTTGGTTGACTGAAATAAAAATGAGTTGTGGTTAATCTGGAGCTGGTTAAGAGCTTGGGCGATGGTCTAGCACCGCATGGCGTCACCTGACACAACACGACCTGGCCAATAGCTGGCTTTCGGTTGGCCCACACAACAACTCCACATAGACACTAATATACAGGTTATTAACTGTGATGCAGTTCAGTGCATCTGTATAAACTACATGACCGATTTGAAGTCCCACTTGCAATAAGGATTTCAATTTTACAATGTGCTGCAAAAATAACCGAGCAGTCAAATGAACATTTCCAAGTCTGATTATGGTGAATGAAAAGAGCGATTTACCTTCAGCTGTGATAATCTAGAGACATTTCCAGGAAACAGCTAATGGCCTCGCTACAGATCAGCATTTACAGATTTACGCACTACTAGCCACAACCCTGCACCATGGCTGTCATACGCACTTATATAACCCATTTATACACAATGCTACTCTTTATGGAGGCTAACAAGCCTCTTCAGAATTCAGACCAAATGCCTTGATTTCCACCCACCCGGGGCAGAAGAAAGAATCTGTGTGGACACAATGAGCAGCAACATTATTCATTGTGCCTGGCAGGGAGAGGAAATGAGGGGCGTTTCTGAGCCGCGCTCGCTTTACCAAACACAGCACAATTTATCAAAGGAGGTCGAGCTGTCAAGAAATGACACTGTCAGGGTTTTGTGTGATATTTTTGTGATAGGTTCAAACTCAGATTCTGTGAACGGCGGTGTGTTTGAGAGTTCTGACCTGAAGATGACACACCGGTAAAACAGTTCTTTGAGCACTTCTGTGTTTTGTTGCATGGCTCTAACATTGGCAGGTGAGTTCAGTCAACCAGATCTCGCAGGAAAACAACCATTTCACAAGGTGGCGATTTCATATGAATTTGTACGTATCTTATATACATGCATGATTTTCAGAAAAAGGTAAGCATTAAGGTCCACCCCTAAACTCTTTAGAAAGTCTTAATTCAACCTTCCACAAACGACGGCCTTAAATCAGAGCTGAAAGTCTTTCATTCATGTTTTCCAACACACATATCTAAACATCCTTAAATCGAGATTTACTCACATTCACTTAAGATGCTAAATGAAGATAGCTTGAGTGTTGAAAAATGTAACAAAATTGAGTTTGTGCTTAAAACAAGAACAAATATCCATCAATGGGGTATAAAAAAAGTGTTTCCCTTGGAATTGAATTGATTTTTCGGAGCCCGTTTGTTCCTGTTTTCAGTTTCACAGAAAACAAGACTGAAGTCAAGTTCGCTTCTCAAGTGCATCTTATTTTTAAGATACATTTGCACAGGAAAACAAGAGGAATACAGAGGAAGAGCATCACATTTTTGCAGTGCGATCAGAAGGTACAGTGAAAGTTATTTTCTAGTGAAGCTTTTTTTGTTAAATGAATTAAAAAGTATTTTCTAATGCAATTTATTTTCTGCTCCCTAAACATATTGACATACCGTGTTCCCATTTTCTCACAAAATTTTGTATACTTGGTTTTAAAAAAAGTTTTGTTTTAAATAGTTTTTATATTTATTGATCGCCAGCATGTTTGGCAGGAGTGTCGTTCAAGTGATCAGTTTGACAAGCAGAACAACATTTGAGGCATAAAAAGATTTTTTTCTTTTCAATTGCTTTTCAAATTTTTTTTTTTTTAGAATACAATTTCTTAAACAGCCCAAAGCCACTGTAACGTGTTCTGCAGCACACACGACACAACGAAGGAGTAGCACCACAAACAGTCTTTATTCAGAATTACGAACATTTAGGAGAAATAGCAAACCACATAAACTGAAACAACATGAAAACCATGAGCTCATCATGAGTATCATCAACAGAAAACAGAACAGGCGTGTTAATTGACAACAAAGGAAACTAACAATGCCTGGGAAATTAATATAGGAAACAGAGAAAACAAAACCAAAACAGACTATACATGTCCACAGACACCCATATGCTGCCGTTTGAGAAGACAGATGCAATTATAAACCAGGGTTTTCACATTTTGGCCCTTGAGATAGTTTATGGCTCCTCAAGTGTTAATGTTTACTCCTTAAATTCAGTTTTCATAATGTTCCTCATCTCTAAACACAGATTTTTTTCCAGCAATGCAACTTCAGGCGTCACTTCTCCACTCCACACGTCAGCGGTCTGCTGGATACGAGGGAGAGAACGGTCTGTGCATGAATCAGGAACTGTAGAGTAGGCTGAGTACAGTAACAATGTGAATATGACCCTTTCAACTGTCATCATCTGTGCATTCACTCTTTGTGGAAAATATGAAGCGCGCAGTCCACATTCCTGCAAAGACATTTGAGCACATTTACTGTATGTTGTTGTTCTTGTCTGATCATGAAAACTTTGCATGTATATTGTAAAATTATACTGTGAAACATTTTTTGTAGCATGGTAACATGCTAGTTAACTGAAAAATCATCTTAGCATCAGCAGAAGATTTGCTGATCACTGAACATTATTCCCTGCTGTGACTGTAACAGGAGATCAGATACGTCTCCCGCTGTAACGACTGCGGTCTGGTTTGTTCTGGGACGTCAGCTGAGAAATCACAGCATACATGTTACTATAAAGAATTACTGTCCATTGTGTTTTTATCTAATTATGCGTCACTTACTTCTTCTCTTCAGACCCCTGGGTTTGTTACGTTCATGAACGGCAAATCTATTCTGAGCAAGTCTCACAGACAGAGAGTCTCCTCTCCTGAGAGAATCAAACACAGAGCACAGATATTATGATGAAAAACTGCTGAGACTGTGAAAGTGAATCCAGGCAAACACACATCATTACAATCTTCTTTAAGTTCTGCCGGGTTCACACTGCACGACCGTCTGGAGTATCATCTCGCTGCTGTTGTGTGTAAACTACACGACAGATCGCTGACGGGGGGCACACATTACACAACTTTTCAATAGGAAGAATCACAGACAGCTCCATCTGGTCTACAAACATTTCATAACTACATAAGCTCACTCGAGACTGGACTTCTTCCGGTTAAGAAGCTTGTGATAAATGTTGTCTGAACACATTTCACACTGCAGGACCGAGTCGCCGACAGCTGCAGATATTTAGCATGCCAAACATCTCAGAGGCATCAGTGTGTCTTTAATAACACACATGAACTAATGTAAATTATAAACTATTTACCATAACATTTCTCTGTCACCATTATAAAATGAGTGCAGCACATAGAGACTCATTCTGATTTTAAATTTAACTACGGTATTTTTAATTTGCCCAATTTATTAAGACAAACAACAATTTGTTTTTTGTTTAACAGTCAAACACAAATTAAAATTTAAACAAATATCTCCTTTCTTATGTTTTATATGCAGATTAAATAAATCTTAAGGAAACTTTTGGCTCGTCTCCTGAGGCCACTGGAGGACGCAATGAGCAAAAGAATGCAGCGCATTAAATAATTGAAGTGTAAATTCTGCAGATTACATCATTGGTCAGTATTGTACTGTCAGCAATATATTATAAAAACGTTTTCATAATTGTAACATACATATTTGCATACATAATTATTCAGGTGCATGTGTAATAACTTGCGAAACCTCTTCTTCCTCGTCTTGTCTGATGCACTCAGTGTTGCCAGATTGGATGGACGGTTTCCAGCCTAAACGCTCACAAAAACCCGACCAAAAACCACCCAAAACTTTAACTGTCAAAATAATGTGATGAAATATGTAAATCAAGGGTGATAAGGGCCATTTTTAACCCCTTAAAACTAAATATTGACGACAAAATAATATAAATATAACGTTAGATAAATTGCCCAGGTAAACGGATCGAATCCGTGTGAGAGTGTGTGTGTGTGTGTGTGTGTGTGTGTGTGTTTATGTAAACACAGCGCTAAACTATCCGTGACGATGAAACATATTGTCTTCTGTCACGGTTGTAATGTGGGGATTCCTAAACTATTTTCACATGACCCTGGTCACGGTTTCAAAAGTCTATAAAACAAACTTTAACGTGTTTTCACACCTTGGACCGCAAAGGTTAGTGGAATTATATATGTGAACAACAGCACTACTCTGTTTTTAATAAAGTCTAGGATTAAAGAGGTGATTAGACGTTTTTCAACCGCTCTCTATTTTAATAGTTTTCATCTTATAGGCTACGCGGAGAAAAAACGCTTTTAGCCAGATTGATAAGTGTAAGTCTCTATCTCTTCTATCTCTATCTGATTTATATATGCAGATTATTTTACAGCAGAAAATGTTTTTATTTGTAGTGGTCGCCCAGCTGATTGATGAACCAGACGGTAAAGTAATCGTTTTTATAATTTAAAAACTAAACTTTTCTTTCGTGATTCGTTCCTCATTATTTTTCATGGAGGGTAACGCGAAGCCACGTGTTGGCTACATTATGCTTGCTTAGTAATGCTATGTATCCACTGATCATTTTAAATATCTACATCAGAAAATGATCTTGTGTTTATTTCTAGACTATGTACAGCTGATTGAGGAGCAAGTCTCACAAAATGGTACAAATATTCATCTTATACTTTAAAAATTAAACTTCTCTTGGCTTTGTATCTCATTTCGCGTGTAGGGTGTGGACACTGTTTAACCTTTTAAAAATAATTACAACAGAAATGATTTTGACTTTATTTTTTCTAGATTTGCTACAGTTAATAACTCCTTACAGAAGAACAGGCATGCCAGAGCGTTTCATACAAAGACTGGGAAAGCGATGTCCGAGCACCGCTAACAATACCTCGAAATCCAGCACACAGTCCCTTGAGAAAGAAAAGGGCGATCGCCCAGGTTATTCCGGCACCGAGAGAAGAATCACACAACAGTACATTTTTTATATTGTTAGGACCACATGCAATGCTAGGCCATTGGTGCATAGATCTTCAAAATGGTTATGATAAAGTTAATAATATGCTTTTAAATAATTTTCCATTTATTTTCCAATTTCGCTATTGATATATTATACAAAAGATAATTCGATAACTTTATTTTTATAGGACATATGCTTTAGCTGGTAAAGCTACTTTGTCGCCATCGTGTGGCTCAGTCTTGCTATTTCTCAAGAATGATCTATTTTGATCCGTTTTCTCTCACAATCTGTTTGGTTAATTTCTCTAGATTTGTAATATTTTTTTCTTCAATAGATAATGTTATTTTTATTTAACAAGCTAATTGGATAACTTTAAAAAAATGTTAGTACATATGCTTTAGCTGGTAAAGCTACTTTGTCGCCATCTTGTGGCTCAGTCTTGCTATTGTGTTTTTTTGGGGGGTTTTTTTTAAGACTGAGCTGTTTTGACTGATCTATTTTGATCCTTTTTATCTCACAATCTGTTTGGTTAATTTCTCTAGATTTTTAATATTGTTTTTCTTCAATAGATAATGTTATTTTTATTTACCATAAGCTAATTGGATAACTTTTATATATTTTTAATACATATGCTTTAGCTGGTAAAGCTACTTTGTCGCCATCTTGTGGCTCAGTCTTGCTATTGCCATTTTTGTTCTGATTTATCTAATTGATCTAATTTACCTGTGATTTCCTCCAATATCGTTTTCTTGATTTACTAATTATTATTTAATATTTATGTGGCTTTAAAGTCTTGACTATGTTTAACCTCTGTTTATTCTATACAGATAGATCATCAGAGCCTGACAGAACCGATGATACCGAACCTGAGATAATTCAAGGTATGCTTTTCATATTTATTTTTAGATTCTAATTTTTCATACTTTTATTATTTAACAAAGAAAATCTTTAAAGCAATAATAGATAATATTACATTCAAACAGTTATTTAAAAAATGAATAGATTTATGTCACGATTGTCATATACTAATTAGTTAAAGTGCCCCTATTATGGATTTTTGAAAATTACCTTTCATGCAGTGTGTAACACAGCTCTAAGTGAATGAAAACATCCTGCAAAGTTTTAAATCTGAAAGTGCACCGTGTATAACGTTATTGTCTTTCAAAAGAAAGAGTCGACTCTGAGTCATGAAAACGAGTCGTTTTTAAAATGAATCTTTAGCTGTTTCAAGGTGATGTCAAAATGAAACATTAGCATATTTATGCCCGCCCACTTGTTGCGCGCGCAGACCCGGAAAAACTCAAGAGGATCTGGCTGCAGCTTTGCACTTGCACTCTCAGACTTGCACTCTCAGACACTTGCGCTTCCGCTAGCGACGTCACTTGCAATCTTTATTTTTTATTTTGTTCTATTTTTATTACTTTTTGTTTGAATCTCTCAACATTTTACAGCAGTAGCCAGGTGGTGAAGACAAGAAGAAAGGAACTAAATCACAATGTCACTTGCAATCGCCGCTTGCACTCTCCGCTACCTGCGACGTCACTTGCAATCGACACAATCCGTGTGTGTTGCCAATGGAGACAAGACATTGTGGTGGTGATTTAATGATTAAAACTAATTTAGTACTATAACGTACAGGGTCCTGCAAGAAAAAGACAAGACCCGCAAATCCGTGACCAGAACAGCAGAATATGAACGCAATGCACAAAGTCTCTCGTTTCTTTCTGTAGAAAAACATAAACACTTAACATGGCTTAATGTATTAAGATGCTATTAAGATATCAAATTAAATATACAGTTTATTAATATAATGAATATGTATATGGTATTTTCCTCCCATACCGCAAAACGTGGCATAATGGACTAAAAAGGCCAAACTCAATATGCTCCTCTACATTATCAATATACATAACTAATATGTACAGGCAAGCAGGTGATGATGACATGGGGGTGAGTAAATTATCAGGACATTTTTATTCTGAAAGTGGAGTAATTCTTTTAAAAACTGTTGCTGTCATGTGCTCTGTACTGTAGCATGCAAAATACGTATTTAGTTGTGTGTGTTGTGTTCACTCTGTGCAGCTTGTAGGTCTCCGTCTAACCGGCTAACAGCAATATCGGTTCGCTCGCAATTGTCTAGAAATGTGTCGATGAATAGTGAATGTTTGTCGTTGTTATTACTTGTAGTTCTGATAAAGATTAGAGCAATGCGTTGGTGTACAAACTGCAGTGCTTTATCAATACGTTTCTGCATTGGGCTAACACATATACCATGGCTGTTTGGGTGTTTACCATGGAGCTGGGGGTGATGGGCATTCTGTTATTGATATGCGCTACACGCAGTAGACCAATCACTACAGACTGGGTCATCAGACCAATCCCCGCATTTTTTACGTCACGCAAAGGAGGGGTTTGGAAAAATGAATCGTTAAACAAATTGTTTGGGAGTCGTTGAGCAAAAAGGAAAAACATAAACGCATATTTTAAGACAATGAACGTGTTTTTTGACCTTGCATGCATGTCAACCTGTTGTTGGGGATTTTCTAATGATCCTGAAGACATTGATTAGCAAACTCAGGTGTGTTTGATTAGGGTTAGAGCTAAACTCTGCAGGAAAGTGGATCTCGCGAGCCAGATTTGAGGATCACTGGTGTAGATGAAAGAATTGTAACTTCAAGGTAATTTACATCAAGTGATAGAGATTCGTCTGCATGACTTGCAAACACAAATGTTCGAAAATTTCACATCAGTTCACAAAGCTTTACAAACGCAGCTAAGAGAGAGAACGCTGATTATTAATTTACTTTGTGCGATTAATGGTTGTCTACAACCTCGATAGATTATGCTTTTGTAATTAGTTTTATAACCATTATCATTTCTGGTCTGATTTGAATGCTTTTTATCTTTGAAATTTCTTCTATATATGAATACTATGCAGCTCTGTTTATGTTGTATGCTTTTACGCTTTTGAATGCTTTTTATTTGTGAATGTATCCAACTGTATACTTTGTAATTTCTTCTATATTTGCATGTGTTTGTATCCAAATACTCTGTAATCAGTAATCAATCTATATCTGATGTAATTTACATCTCTGATTGTATCGTTACAGCTTTGTGAATGCTTCTTTTACCATTATGTTTGTAGTCATGTTGTATGAGGCTGGCATTTTCTATGAGCAATCCATTTTGAAGTCTTTTTGTATGAGGTAGTGTTAGAAAACACTCTCTGTCTGTATTGGTTCCAGATGTTTTCACCCTCCTTTTCTTCTCTCTCCCTCTCTGCTCGCCCTCCCTGTACAGAGCAATGTTGTCTTCTTCTGATTCCCCCCTCCTCCATCTGATCTCTCTCTCTTGTATTATGTTTTAATATCTCTTACTCATATTCGAGGTACACATGCGCACATGTAGTCTAGACCCCGATAGTTATTATAACCACGTACAACTTAATTAACACTCCAAATATTAATCAGCGGTTCTTCTAGACCCTTAGTCTAGACCCCGATAGTTATTATAACCACGTACAATTAATTAAAGCTGAAATCATACACATGGTTAACGTAACAGTACAACTTAAACTAAGGTCAAGCGGTTAGTCAGAAACCTATAATCTCACCTGATGTGCCCATGCTCCATCTAACCTGAGATTTAGTATGCATATGTATGTCATCTATATCCTCATTGGTTAAAGGGTTGAAACTCCCCTCAACATATACCTATATAATATCCTTGTATCTATGAATAAAGTTGAAGTATTGAGAATATAATTTGATGTGTGTTTTCTTGCTTCCCGGCCGTTATACCCTTTGAGGGACTGAGAAATATTCAAGGTGGCAAAGAGAAACTAAAAAGGGACCTTTGTTAATTACTAACAGGTAGTCATTTAGTATGAGTCTGCCGTCTTGTATGTAGTCTTTATGTATGCATCCATTTTGATTTGTAGTCTTGTTGTATGAGGTAGCCATTTTGTATGTAGTCTTTATGCTAGGTAGATCACAGCTAGGTTTGTTTGATTAGGGTTGGAGCTAAACTCTGCAGGAAAGTGGATCTCGCGAGCCAGATTTGAGGATCACTGCTCTAACGCGTCGATCGAATGGCTCGAGTATGTGAAAAAGACCCGAAACGTCAACATTCACCACGCATTAAATCACGGCAAAGTGCAGATCGGCCGTTACTTTTTAGACGGTTACTACGAACAGGACGGGACGAGGTACGGGTTAGAATTCAATGGCTGTTTATTCCATGGATATGAATGTCGCTTTGATTCGGCTTATTCAGCTCCCAAGAGACTGAAGCCTTATGCGTATAAACTCTATCACAAAATGACCGAAGGGGAGAAAATAAGTTACATTGATTTTACCAGCTCATACCCCTTCTTCCAAGCTAGGAAAAGCTATCCGATCGGCCACCCTCAAATCATTTATAACTATTTTTAACCGATTGAAAATTATTACGGACTTATCAAGGCAACCGTGTACCCCCGGCACAAATTACTCCACCTGGCCCTGCCTTACAGATGCGGTGGAAAGTTCATGTTCCCTTTATGCCGGACCTGCGCTCACGCCGAAAACCAGACATCAAGCTGTAACCACACGGATGAGGAGAGGGCTCTCGGGGTGTTGGGTCAGTATCTAACTTTTAAAAGCGATCAAGAAGGGCTAAGTTGTGGCCAAGGTTGATGAAGTTTGACATTTCCCGCAAAGGACGGATACGCTGTTTTGCGATTACGTCTGGCTATCCGTCAAACGTGATCACGAATGCCGACAAAGCATCTTACATCCACGAATATTATGAAAAAGAGGGTATTTGTCTCGACCCAGAAAAGATCAGCCACAACCCCGCTCAGAAGTCTATAAACAAGCTATTGCTCAATAGTTTATGGGGAATATTCTCTATGAGGGAGGATTTAGCACAAACCATCCTCGTGAAAGACCCTGAAGAATTCACCAGTATCGTTTTTGGTAAAACCGATACCCTAAAATACTTCATATTCGTCGCAGATAACATAGCGATTGTCTAGCATCGTCCCCCCAAAGGGGATGTTCGTCAGACGCGTAACATTAACGTGTTTATAGGCGCCTTTACAACTGCTCACGCCCGAATGGAGCTGTATGACCTGATGCACAAACTCGGTGACCGAGTATTATACTCAGACACCGACAGCGTCCTTTTTGTGTCTAGGGACGGCGACTGGATGCCTCCTCTGGGGTATCATTTGGGGGAGCTGACGGCCGAAGTAGGGGGCGACGGTCACATCACAGAGTTCTGTTCTAGCGGCCCGAAATCTTATGACTATCATACTGCCAAGGGAAAAGTGTGCATGAAAGCTAAGGGTATAACGCTGAATGCTAGAAATTCCCAAGCTATCCGCTTAGATTCCCTGATTGGTCTGGTTAACGGCTATATGACATCTCACGACGATACACAATGCATCCTGGCTCATGCTGAAAACATTGTGAAGGATAAAATGCATCTCACACTGCACAACAAGTCAGTCGAGAAAAGGTTCAAAGTGGTGTATAATAAGCGCAGACTTTTACCCAATTTCAACACTCTTCCTTATGGCTACTGATTCGCTGATGCATAGAGGAGTTTAGGATGCTTCCGAGTTTGACTTTAGACTCCAGCTCCCTTTTTCTTGTGTGATAAGTGGACCATCCAATAGTGGCAAGACCTATTTTGTAAAATGACTGATGGAAAATGGTCTAAATATGATTTCTATAGAAATTGAAAACATTGTTTATATTTACAACTGTTGGCAACCTCTGTGTGATGATCTGCTTAAATTTTACGACATTAAATTTCTTGAAGGAATACCGACGTCTCTGAATGATGATCATTTACTACCTCCCAATAAAGCTAATCTTCTGATTTTGGATGATATGATGAGCGAAGCTAGCAGAAACGCTCAGGTTGAAAAAGTCTTCACGCAGTTTGTACATCACCGTAATCTTAGTGCTATTTATATAGTACTGAATTTATTTGCTCAAGGTAAATCAAGCAGAACCATCAGCTTGAACACTAATTATTTAATTTTGTTTAAAAATCCCTGGGACGCTAATCAGGTGATGGTATTAGCGAAGCAGATGTATCTGACCAATGCGAAATACTTTATGGAATGTTATCAAGACGCTACGAGTCAGCCTTACGGATACCTTATGATAGACTATAAAGCAAAAACACCGGAACAATATCGGCTCAGAACGGGGTTGCTTTGCGATCGCCAATTGGTCTACCTCCAGAAAAAAAGAAGAATCTGATCATTTGTCATGTCCGCCAAGCTTTGTAAGCATCTAAAGCTAAAAGATGCTACATAAAGCTACACCTAAACAATGTTGTCTTATTTTACAGTCGTCATCCGACAAACTCATTTTAGCACTCTGCGAAGTACTGCTAAACATCCTTTAAGGTACGATTACGATCAACCGACAGCTGAAAAGGAGAAAATCGGAAATTAAATTTCTCGCCAATAAGAAAATCGGTATAACCGCCAAGAAACGAGTTTTCAACCAGAACGGCGGCTTTCTTTTACCGCTCCTAAGCGTTGCAGTACCCTTTATTTCCAGTTTAATATCGTCTAGACAGGGTTGAGCATGGAATATGCCGAGAAGATTTATCTTGTCCCCAGAACCAGCTGGAGATGTTGAAATCCGTAACCGCTCGTGAGAACATTCAACAGGTCGTAGAGAACAATCTGGATACAGCCATAAGAAATATTTTACTCAGGACCGATTTGGATCAACGTGAAAAAGCCAAACTTTACTCAAACATCCTAACAAGGTTTTTGACGGTCATTAAACAAGGAGATCGTGAGAGCACTGTTTTAACGTTCTCTTTACCAAATCCTGATCCCGGTCATAAAGACGATCGCGTCGCTACTACCGCCCGAGATAACGAGGGTTCGGAAGATGTCGTAGCTGAAGTTCTGAAGAACGTGCCGTCGAGAAGCGTGAAAAACAGTCGATACATATTACACAAAATGTCTAAAGCTAAAGGACTCAGCTCTTGGAATGAGTCGGGTGAATTTGTGTTTAAAGGTAGAACCATACCCGGTTTGCACATGCTCGATTTGTTAAAAAATGTTACAGCTCCGCACCAGGTCCAGGATGACAGGAGACCTCTAGGATCGTCAGAGTTTCTACAATCGTTTGCCGAAGTAAACATTGCGTTTTCTACCGTACCAAATCATCATGTTAGACATATGATTAGTTCTTTAAAAAGCAAGCCTAGAGTGATCTCTCACATGCCTGAGCCCGCGCAACTTTTATAAAATGTCTGTCAAAAAGAGAATTTCACGTACTACAGCTCGGAGGACGGATGAACCCGTGTTCAAATCACCGTCTCTCGATTGAAGACAATGCTTAGAATTTTAATGGTGTATTTTCTTTAAATATATGTCTCTGTGAAATTATATGTATACCTATTGTTTGAATATTTTTGAATAAAAGACTGGAAAATGGATGTCGGTTTTAAGCGTTTTTATTTATAATCAAACAAATACAATGGATAATTCAATCATGTGACATAGCGGTATTACACGATTGCACACAATGAACACACGACAAAATGTTTTCATTACAAGCAATAGATCCAAGTCTTTTCACAAAGACCGATACCATTTTATCATTTTTAATATAATCATCGCTGTACAAATTCATCACGTAGTTAATAGTCTCGACTCCTCGCTAGGTGATATAGGAAAAACACACAGTGTTGTCCGCACGCCTCCGACGTAAAATCCTGAACCTGTTTGGTAGAATATAACATGATGGGAATGTTGGATATTAAAAAGTTTTTGATGGTGGCTGGAAGCGTTCATAGTCAGGAACGTTGCCGAAGTTATCAAAAAAACAGCCAGAACCCTCTCGAGTTAAATAAGTGGCGATCCAAAGGCAGGTCCAAAGGGTGCGTGTTAATGATAGTCATGGCCGGAAATGTCCTTAACGGTCTTTCAGGCAGGTGATCACTCGGAAGAACTCTGAGAAAATGAGTGTTACACAGAATTTTGTCCATGATAGCTGTGAGTTGCACCGTGTTCATTTTCTGTTCAGTAGTAATTAACCAGGACCTGTCTGCGGTTAGACACTTGATGATACTGTCAAACACGGCGATGAGATTAATAGTATGCGGTAATGGTTCTCTGAAGCGCGCTTCGAGTCTGATATTCCCGGACTTGATGAGCGATATGTGCTGACCGGCAGTCTTCGTCAGGCGTGAAGTTAAAGGCATAAAGCGAGTAGCCTTTCAGAAAATCATCCCTGTTGATAGAGAGGGCCTGATTTTTAAGATGTCTCCCAGTCGCGGTCGCCAACTGATAAAATTTCCATATGGCAGATCCTGAGGTAAAGTCTGGCTGGAGAGGCTTGGCGGGAAATTGCTGTCCGTCTACGTAGATGGCCAGGAACTCCAAATCGTAATGTTTGAATGTGAACGGGTTTTTCTAGTAGGATCTGGTGAACTCGTCGTTATCCACCATAGC
The DNA here is from genome assembly GCF_001515645.1 of Sinocyclocheilus grahami. Taxonomy (NCBI): domain Eukaryota; kingdom Metazoa; phylum Chordata; class Actinopteri; order Cypriniformes; family Cyprinidae; genus Sinocyclocheilus; species Sinocyclocheilus grahami. The sequence continues at coordinate 12,131 of NW_015507904.1, read as the reverse complement.
CAGGACAATAGATTTTGGTAACGTCCCCAAAAACAAATTTTCCTGATTTGATACTCAGGATCCAGCAGGTATGGAGAAAGTTCCCTATCTATGGGGTGCTTGGCTGTGGTTGAGAGCAATGCCTGGGCATGCGCCAGTCTCACGGACGGTGATACGGACACTTTCTTGACAAAAAGGGAGGCTGACACTATATTTAATTTATAGGCATCATCGCTCATCAGACAGAATTCGTCTTTGCCTCTGATCATTTGTATTTTTATGTCGATGCCGTTTAGCATTAATTTTTCTTGAAAGAAAATATCCACAACCTTGCTACCAGTAGTGTAGAGCGATCTCTTGGTCAGCCCTGCGTTACTGCCCACAGGATCGGTTTTGTCCGTGTCTTTGAAAAACAGGCCAGCCGAGAAAAGCGATTCCAGCGCATTATTGCTGTAATTGAGAAGACTCTCAATGATACATCGGTAAGGGTAAGTGCTCGAACTCTGATATATCAGGCGATCGGCAAGACTGACGTCGACTTGTGAAAATATAGTAGCTCCGGGGTAATTTATTAGGGCTACCTTTGCGGGGTCTGGGATGTCGCCCCCATTAGGTCTTATGATTTTAAGACATAGAAACAACGTGTTATTTAGGTCGATGTAATCTTCACCGGTCCCCGCGATAAAAACTCCAAAGGCGACGAGTCCGATATAGCCGATAAAGGCGGTACTTCTAAATAGGTGTTTTTCTCGATAACCGTCTGCGTCAGCGGGACTGTAAACAAATCCAACTCGGACTTAATACACTCTCCCGACATGCAGTGCAGTAATGCCATGCTAGATACAGCAACTCTTAACAGTAACGTTTCGCTTCACAGCCTTCTTACGCTTTCTGCGCATGACTGAGACCTTCTTGGGACTGCGCTTTGTTTTCTTTATTGAATGACCACGCCTCCTTATACCCGGAGGTTTAGACGTTCTCTCACGAGCCATGACCATAAGCCCCGAACCATCTTGAGCTTTAGGATCGCCGTTATACGATCTTGACAGAACGTTTGAGACGACGTCGGCTGCTATATTTTAGCGACCGATTTTAGGTGCGGTTTAGCGATGCTGAACCCCCTTTTTAAAAATAGCACGGCCAACCTAAACAGACCTCTGAAAAGTCCTCCTAGGCCTGCTCCGTACATAACGGCTCCTCCAGCATATCCGGGTAGACCACCCCCTCGCCTGATTTCGATAATAGTTGACATAGTCAGCAGTGTTCATCCCACGTGGGTTGTAATAAGCCATTTTTAAAGCACGGATTGTTTCACAGGCCTAAAGTGTAGTTTTACAATGACTTTCCCGTAAGAAAATGGTATTTTGCGGTTTTGGTCGTCCTTTAATTCTATGGCAATGTCCGTGATGAGCGACTTGTTGATCGATGCGTAATTGGGTTTGTTGTATCCAACACTAACGGTGTCATTGTCTCCCCTCGTTATATGTATGCATCTTAAAAGGGGGACGTACGAATCATCAACTGATTGCTATTCGATAATGTCAGTATAAACATACATCGTATTGCAACCCGCGTTGATATCGGCTTGATGCGTGATAGCCGTGATAAAGCTCATTGTAAAATTGGGTTTTCATGGTAGGCGGAACGTCCTAAAGCCACAATGAGCCACTTCCCATAGAAGCTTACCGAAATGTTAAGCTTTGCGACCAGTTGGGTTTTGTTTTTCAATCTATCGTAAGCCAATACTGCCGCTGGTGTGATAAGTGCATTTATTGCACTGATCACGGCACGAATATTCTCGTAGTAGCCACCACTTATTTGGAGCTTCCTTGATACGGAAAACCCTGATAACTCTTTAAACAAGGTTTTGCCGGGTTTATTCGCATGTTTCTGGGATGGTGCTGGGGAGACGTGCAGGCTGAGAATCCCAGCAAGGCCTACTTGCCATTCTCCTTTCAGGTTTATAGTTTTCGCTAAGCTGGTCATATAACTAGATATGCGATTTTCAGGATAAACTGACAAAGAAGCATTGCACGGCAACGTGACGTAGAAACCACGGTCATCCATGGTAATCCTTTACTCAAATGATCTCTTTCGGTAAAGGCTTGTACGTTTTAAGGTTTTTGCAAGTCCAACAAAGCTTTTTTGTCTATATAGCTATTCAATTTTGTGGGCAATCTTAGCCATTTCACTAAAACTAGCGTAGATCGCACCTGTTTTTTTCTCCCCTAAAATATTTTCCACCTTAAACGCTTTGTTTTTGCTCACAATTATTTTTTGTAACTCTTCTTCGTAAAACACCCCATCGATGACATCGCCATCATAATCAGAGAGTCTGTATACAGGAGGATTACGCTGGATATGTGCGGAGATAGTGAAAAATTAATCGGTGTGGTTCTGTTCCTAACCCTTGGCGAACGGTCCTCGCACTTTAGAAATCCTGACCCCATCCCCTACTTTATATTTAAATACAGTGTGATCGTTCTTCTTCATACCACCGTGCAAGTTTTGAAATACAGTACCTTCATTTTCTTTGCCAACGTCCGTCGGTCTCATCTTAATACTTCTATGGTAACTGGAGTTGTACCCCTGCATAATATTCAGGATTCAAAAGATTCAAAGCATTTATTGTCATATGCCCAGTGAGGAAAACAAGTTTCCCTGAGCAATGAAATTCTTACTTTGCTGTCCACAATGAGTGCCAAGACAGTGCAAAACTATACACACACATACACAAACTATACACACATACGTACATACATACAATGTAAGAAACATAATAATAAAAACTATGCTGCAGTAGTAGGAATATAGACTATGTGTATCTATATATGCGAGTATAGAGTAGAAATATAGAATGTGAAAATAGAAATATAGACTATGTATATGGTATCTATATATGCGAATGTACAGTATTAACTTATGTGCAAAAACCAATAGTGCAATAACGTGCAAATTGAGTGCAACTACATGATAACAATAGCAGCAGTAACAGTAACAGATGTGCAAATTGAGATGAGGCTACATGAGTAATATTAACACATATACAATGGTAGTAATAACAGCAATAACATTAAAAATGTTCAAATGAGATGAAACAATTTGGACCGACTGTTCTCTGAGATAGATAAGTCCACTAGCTAGCTACCTGTTTAAGAGTCTAATAGCTGAGGGGAAGAAGGAGGTCCTTAATCTGGAAGTCCTGCAATTTACACTCCTGTACCTCCATCCTGAGGGTAGGAGTGTGAACAGTCTGTGTTGGGGGTGTGTGGGGTCTTTAATGATGGATGCAGCTCTTCTGTGGACTATGCGATGGTAAATGGCCTGCAGAGAGGTCAGTGGAGTCCTGATGATCTTCTCAGCAGTCTTCACCACACTCTGCAGACGTTTGCGGACCCTCACTGTAGTGCTGCCATAACATGCAGTGATGCAGCTGGTCAAGACGCTCTCAACTACACAGCTGTAGAAGTTGTTGAGGATCTTAGGTGACATGCCAAACTTCCTCAGCCTCCTCAGGAAGTACAGCCGCTGTTGTGCCTTCTTAACCAGCTGGGTGGTTTTGAGAGTCCAGGTGAGGTCCTTGCTGATGTGGACCCCCAGGTATTTAAAGCTGCTCACCCTCTCCACTTCAAGCTCTCGGATAAAAAGTGGCTGGTGAGTTTTCCTCTTTTTCCTCAAGTCCACTATCATCTCCTTTGTCTTGTCCGTGTTGAGGGTGAGGTTGTTGTCCTCACACCATGTCACAAGACTGTCCACCTCCCTCCTGTAGGCCGCTTCATCCCCGCCAGTGATCTGTCCTATCACTGCGGTGTCATCAGCGAACTTCAGTATTATGTTGTCCTTGTGGGAGGCAACACAGTCATGTGTGAACAGTGTGTAGAGGATGGAACTGAGAACACACCCTTGTGGGGTGCCGATGTTTGATATGACAGTGTCTGAGGTCCTATTTCCAATCTTAACAGACTGCGGTCTGCCAGTCATGAAGTCTAGGAGCCAGTCACAAAGTGTGGGGTGTAGTCCAAGTACAATCAGTTTTTGGGTGAGTTTGTGAGGGATGACCGTATTGAAGGCGGAGCTATAATCAATAAAGAGCATCCTGATATAAGAGTCCTTATCTTCCAGGTGAGAAAGGGAAATATGGAGAGCAGTAGCAATGGCATCTGAGGTGGACCTGTTGGGCAAATATGCGTACTGCAGTGGATCCAATACGTCCGGCATACTGCTCTGAATGTGAGTCAGCACCACTCTCTCAAAACACTTCATGATGATTGGAGTGAGTGCTACTGGCCTGTAGTCGTTCAGGCAGGTCGGGGGGCTCTTCTTGGGAAGGGGGATGATGGTTGTGGTTTTGAAGCAGGTTGGGACGATGCTCTGACTGAGGGAGAGGTTGAAGATGGAAGTGAGTACATCAGTCAGCTACGTAGCACAAGCTCCGAGGGTCTGTCCAGGGATGTTGTCTGGCCCTGCTGCTTTGCGGGGGTTGTTTTTCCTCAGCGCTTTGTGTACCGCAGCTGAGACACTAGGAGGGAGGGAGGGGGGTTGAGTGGTCAGAGTGTGTGTGTGCTTCCTCTCTGTGTCGATGCTGGAGGTCTCGAAGCGAGCGAAGAAAGTGTTGAGGTCATCCGGCAGGCTGTCTGAAGAGCTGATAGTGGTGCTCGTGGTGGTCCTGTAG
>NW_015507904.1:5959-7317 GCF_001515645.1 Sinocyclocheilus grahami | reverse complement strand
CACATACTCAACATAATCCTGTATGCTGACAGAAGAGTCCTCCAAAGTGGCTGCAGCTTTAAACACATCCCAGTCTCTAAGAGCAAAACAGTCCTGCAGGATGCCCTCAGTTTGTAGGGTCCAAAGCTTAACCTGTTTGTTGACAGGGTTTGTTTGTTTGAGTCTTTGTCTGTAGGCTGGGTACATGCACAAAGAGATGTGGTCTGAGTATCCAAAGTGGAGGCAGGGTGCAGCCCTGTATGCATCACGTATGTTGCTGTAAACATTGTCCAGTGTGTTTTTATCGCGGGTGGGAATGTCCACATGTTGGTGATATTTGGGAAGAACAGTCCGTAATTTGCACTGATTATAGTGGCCAGCTGCAATAAAAAACGTCATCAGGGTGAGCCGTCTCTAGTGCGCTTAGTACATCATGGAGCTTGCCTAGTGCTACTGTGGAGTTAGCTCGTGGGAGGATGTAAACAGCGGCTATAAACACAGCAGTAAATTCCCTCGGTAGATAATAGGGACGGCATTTCAGCAATAAAAACTCCACGTCTGGCGAGCAGTGCTTAAAAATAGTCTGTATGTCTCCGCACCACGAGTTGTTAATAAACACACACACACACACACCTCCCCCTTTAGCCTTACCGGAGGCTGTGGTCTGGTCTCTGTGTATGGAGTGAGTTTGTAGCTGGACAGAAGATTCCGGGACTTTCTCTGAGAGCCAGGTCTCTGTGAAAATCAGAGCGCAGCATTCTCTTATTTCCCGCTGTGATGTAACCCTTGCTCTCAGCTCGTCCAGTTTGTTTTCCAGAGATCGCATGTTAGCTAACAACAGGCTGGGTAGCGGTGGTCGGCTAGCGCAAGCTTTTAGCTTAGCATGAAGCCCTCCCCTCTTGCCTCGCTTGCGTCTCCGGAGCGCTCTCCTCAGGTCAGCTACCTCGCTCGAACTCAGTGCTTCGGGGCCTTCCTGGGGGTTGTGGCGGTGACTGTGGGAGCGACTAATGTGTTGTAGCTCCGGAGGTATAAAATCGGTAAATTCAAGATGGTTGGCTGAATTGGCGATGTCCAGTAATGTCTGTCTGTTGTACGTTAGCAGTGCACCGCATTTGAGCACAGATAAAACAGAAAACTAACAAAAAAGAAAGAAAAACCGGCATTCGAGAGCGGAGCGAGCAAACACGTCTGCCTCGGGGGGCGCCATCTTGCAACTCTTACAAATCATATACAAAATATATTATGTATATACAGATGCATAATATCTTGCAAAACATCTATGTATCTCTGTGAATTTGTGGCGGATAAAAATCTCCACATTCGCCTTATTAAAGTTCTATTAACCCTCTTAGCGCCAAAGTCGCAAAATTGCGACAAGA
>NW_015507904.1:3775-4576 GCF_001515645.1 Sinocyclocheilus grahami | reverse complement strand
TATTTGATTCATTTATCGAAGATTGTAGTTTCATTTCCTTTTTTTCACCTTTCTAAAATATAAAAGAATATAAAAGAATATAATTAACTGAATGTGATCTTTTTCATACTCTTAATTGCATGTTATTTGCAATTAAATGAGAATGTATTGTAATTTAAATTTATATTAAATGCATTTAGTAGAACTAGTAAACTAAAATATACTTTAATGTAATTTCTGTTGACTTGACTTAATTAACTTGTATTTTATGTATTTAAATATATTTATAATTACACAATGATCAAATTGCAAGTTAGTGCATTCAAAATATATTACCTTTAAATTGAATATTGTATAACACACTACAGTTAAAATTAGAATTAGCAAACATTATTGAAGCAGAAGCAATGGCCTTTGTTAAAAGACTTCTTTGTGTGAAGACCAGGTCAGGTAAAGACAAGCAAGGGCGTTGACAAGGCACAGCATGCTGCACTCTTTCAGTATTACTTTTTATTCTTTACTACTTTCTGATTTTCCGTGTAATACCCTCAGGTCTACTCATTACCAACACCTGGAAATTCACTCCTCTTTCTCCTCCCTGCAATAGCATGCCATTATTGAAACTAATCCTGTCAGACTTTATCTTGTCATCATCTTCTGTCCGGCAGGTCAACTAGACAACGTCCTCTTTTCTAGAAGACGGCACATCACTGGTAGTCCTTGGTGACTTCAACATCCACCTAAACTAACCTCAAGTGACTGACTTCCTAGCTCAGGGGTGTCCACTCCTACTCTTGGAGGGCCACTGTCCTGCAGAGTTTA
>NW_015507904.1:0-2276 GCF_001515645.1 Sinocyclocheilus grahami | reverse complement strand
TACTCATCACTGCTACTCGATTTCATGATTGTATTTTGCAGACTCATTATTTTGCTGGCCCTTTGTATGGTATAGCATCAGTTCTTTAAGGGATAGTTCACCAAAAAATGTCATTCTGTCATCATTTACTCACTTTCATGTCTTGTGAAGAGAAGTTTGTCTGTGTGATGCACGCAAACCAATGTGGCTTGTTTTAGCATGTGATGTGCGCATGAGCTTTCATGTTTACCATATGCAATGCACTGTATGTATGTGTATTATACGTGAATAAAAGCCTAAATGAAATCTGTCCATCATATGAAGCAATTATATATCTTCACTAGATTTAGAATAAACCACTGATTCATATGGCTTTGTTTTATGGCACTTTATAACCTTTTTGGATATTTTTAAGGTTTGGTTACTTTGGCTTTTATTGGAGGGACAGAAACCTTTCAGGTTTAATTAAAATGATTATGTTAAAAGATTTATCAACCCTTATGGGAGTGAGTAAATGATGACAAAGTTTTAATTTCATCTCTTTAATTATGATGATAGTCTTTTCCATTTACAATAATGAATGACAGCTTGTATTGTCCTTTTGAAAGTATTTATTTAAAGAGTACAGAAAGTTAGAGTTATAGATTTAAAGTTTATAAAGCTTTTAAGCACTACTTAAGCTTATAGAAAAGCATACACAATGCTACATTAAAGGGACAGTTCACCCAAAAATGAAAATTCTGTAATTAATTACCCTTGTGTCGTTCCAAACCCGTAAGACCTTCATTCAACTTCAGAACACAAACTAAGATATCGATAAAATCCAAGAGCTTTCTCACTCTGCATAGACAGCAACGCTGTCCACCACTGATGCCACATGGACTATTTTAACGATGTCCTTACTACCTTTCTGGGCCTTGAATGTGATAGTTCCATTGCTGTCTATGCAGGGTAAGACAGCTCTCGTTATTTCATCAAAAATAACTTAGGTTGTGTCCCAAAGGTGAACAAAGGTCTTACGGGTTTGAAATGACATAAGGGGGAGTAATTAATGACAGAATGTTTGGGTGAACTATCACTTTAAACAAGAAAATATAAGTGTTATTTATCTTATTAATCAAATCACATTTCATTAATGTCAGATGCTGACTGAATGGGTTTCTTCCTTAATGGTGAAGCTGTGTTCTCCCCTCTCTTAACCTTTTTCTTCTTTCCCTTTGGATGCACACACTTCTCTTTTTCATAGCGTTCATCTCTGTTCATCAGCTCATGGCCGTTGCCGCCCATGCCATCAGGTGCTATGAATCCTGGAGACACACCTACATGAAGAAGGTAACCTTTTTGTTATAAAGTCTTGATATACACAATAGTCCATGTTGCATTTTGATAATCTGGACTTTTCCAAACTATAGACATTTCTAACCATCTGTGAACGTTAGGCTATGAGCACCCAAAGCATCTGCACTTGTGGAGAAGCCTGCAGTTGCACTCATTTGTCCATTCACAGCAAATGACTCCTGCACTTGACCACCAGCTGAGGAAACATGAAACGGTGGAAACAATGTTTACCACAAAAACACATGCAGACAATATACAGTAAACGTTGTGGAAGCATTGAAGTGTCATTATGATGTTAACATTTGACAGTTTGTTAAAAATAGTTAATGCGTTAGTTTGAACTTAACTAATAGTTTTATAGCATTTATTATATGTATTAATTTCTAGAAATACCAATACATTGCATTTGCAACATTTCGAATGGTATAAACTTTAAACTTCTATTTTGGACCCAAAAAGGACAAATACTGAAAAATGTCCTGCTCACATCCATTATATGGAAGATATAATGTCAGTGTGTAGTGACCAGCCTCAAACTCAAACGTATATGCGAATGGCTGTTTGTGTTGCAACACACAATCTCAGGAACGAGCTCAGAGTAACCTAATAGTGTGCCTAAAACTAGTAAATAATAAATTACTTTTCTGATTTTCCCTACAGTATGCCTCTAAAAGACACAACATTAGAACAACACTGTTGAGTAAATAATGACTGAATTTTCATTTTTGGGTGAACAAACCCTTTTTAAGCAGAATATTAAATGTACCTACCAGTATCCTGATTCTGCCCAGGAACTCTTCCCCTACCAATGATTTTGTGGGAAATAACAAATTTTGCTTGATTATATAATACAAAAAAAATAAAAAATTCAAAAGGCTGAAAACTAAATGTCTGTATAATACAACATGCGTCAGATACTGTTAATAAAAATAACAATTGGTCCCTCTGTAAATTCTCTT
>NW_015507903.1:26560-31299 GCF_001515645.1 Sinocyclocheilus grahami | reverse complement strand
GATATAACTTTCTGAGAAGCTGCTTTGAACCAGTATGTACTGCAAAGAGTGAAATTATTTCCTTTTGAAATTAACTCCTCATGAAGCGATGTATCTGGAACTCACACAGGACAGATGCTGGGCAATAAAACAATAAAACTGATCTGGAGAAGGAATCTCCAAAGAGAGAAAAAAACAACACCTCCCCTTGCTCATTTACGACCCCCTTCCTCCCTCCCCTCCCTGCCTCTGCCTCTGCCTCTGCCTCTGCCTCTGACTCTGACTCTATCCTCTTCTCCCTCAAAAGCAAGAATATCCATATGCCATATGGGTTATATCTTGTGAATATGTTGTGTCCCTTTCATGTTTGGTATTGTTCTAAAGGTCTTTGTGCGATTGGTAAATTGGTCTCAATTTCACAGTAGTCACTTGTATTATAAGAAATATTGAAAACTTTTGTAGAATTGTGTTCTGCTGAGGAGGGGATGTGTTCCCCTTTATGGCCTGTGGGAAAGTGTATCTATCTCCAGCCAGGTGCAACCCTGGAGCACGGCAACCTAATAAACCAAAAGGCCTTTTATGTTTTTACAACTTATTTAAAGATTTATTTGTTTTTGTTCTGGTAGTATTTAAGGGAAAGTTGCAAATCAGTCATTGCGATTCTGTAGCCAGATCAGCCCGTAGTGTGGAGTGTATTTCATATGCTCCATATGTATACTATGTATCTTCCTGAAGTCGGGTATACATTTCAGTTTTATAAAAAAATTTAATTGTGCTAAACACATTGTGCACATAAAGCGGCTTAACAAGTTACAGTTTTCGTGATTATAGAAAAAAATTAACTTTTTGTTATTTGCTAGCAGGGTGCGGCACTTAAAGGTATTATAATCACCCTGTATCCTCTGAGTAAGTTCAGAACTGGCGAGTTTGTGTCCGTGCATTCCCAGTTGGCTGAGTGAATTTCTAAGCGATGTTAGGTCCTTAATGAACGAAGAATTGAAAGTATGGGATTTCCAGAATACTCAAATATCTAAATGAATAAACAATCGATATCTGTGATCAGCTTTTGATTCGAAATATTGCCTAAATTTAATGATCACGTGAAGTTGGTGTCAGATTGAAAACGGAGCTAGACTAAATTCAAACAAAATCCTGATAAATTCAGAAGCGCAAGTAAAAGACTGAATACGCATTAAACTTTCGACCAGGCCGCTGGATTCCACTTTTTGAGCTGGCGGGTGGATTCTTACATACTGTATTGTGAAAACAACTATTTTCTTTCTTCTTCTATTTACAAATTCTGGACCTAGCTACTGTCTGTCTATCAATTTCTTGTCCCAAACACCAGCTAGTGTTGAACTGTGTAGCTTGAATGCACTGGAAATTGTTTTGAATAAAAGTTATCTTATTTTACCTGGGGTCAGAGGTCACTGCTCCATCACTGAAATGATTGGGGTTGCGCATGGACTGATCACTCTTCATTGACACACAGCTGGGTCCTGCACCATACTCTTCTTTCTCCTCCTCTGTCTCCACGCAGTGACTCATTTTGAAGATGTGTTCCCCTCCTCTTTCTCCTGATTTAAGACCTTTATATGGTAATTATCTTCAAAAGGACAATAACAACAAATTTGCAGTAAAACTGGCAACTATACATTTCATTAATACTTTCAGATTAATGAAGTAAAACAGAAATTGTCTGCTCCATTGTCTTTTAAATCTGTATCACCCAGTCTTACACTACTATTTTTTGAAGTCAAACGCCTTCTGCTTGCAGATGGCAGACTAATATCTGATTATCATCTTAAATACTGGATGCCTGCATCTAATATTCTCCTTCTGCACTGACACTTCAGTGTGCTTCTCAATCAGAAGGTTGTATCCTAGTGAAGCCATCTGATTTTGAAGGATCAGGAGACAGCTTTGCATCTATCATTCAGCCTGTTTTGATGGATGTATCAAGTGTATCCTTCGCATGTGGACTAATTAGACTTTAATGTTAATTAATGTTGCTAATAGCATGTGAAGGCAGTATCAATACTAAGGAAGAATCTATGCTGGAAATCTACAAGGACTATCGCTATAAAACCTTCCGACTGAGAAGCACCTTCAGTCTTAATCTTGATGAGCAAACACTCTAAAAAAAACATCTTCCAGATGAAAACACCCACACCCATGGGTGTAGATCACACGGGGGATGCGGGGGACATGTCCCCCTCACTTTTAATATGACGTAAACTCGTCCCCAGCACTTTTTCGGGCAAGTGTATTTGTATAGAGGTTTTCAAGAGCCGGTGTGAATATATTTAATTTCAAAGAGACAGGATAGTCTGTGCATGACCTGATGTTTTATTCAGACCCAGAATGAGGCGATATGAACATCACGGAGCACTAAACACTCTTATGCAGTGTGTGTTTCATTCATACTCAAAGACTGAGGGCGCTCTCGCTAGAAAGTCATACCAGGAAATCCCGAATATGGACAAAAGCATCCAGCTATCTGTATGAAAAAAAACAAAAAACAGTTGTTTTCACAGAAAAACATAAACGTTTGAAACATAAAGACATTAAACAAACGATTGCGACAATATATGGTTTATTTGTGTTTTTCATGTCACCTCCAGGTAATAAATAAAGTATATGAACAATGCAGTACTAATTGACATGAATAAGACATATTTAGTAGTGCAACTGTTTTATCTTCAGTTCAACCTTTCTCATGGTTCAATGGATGAGCTCCATTTACAAAATCCCCTCAAGCATTTCATACACCCCTGGCTCATTAAAAATAAAATCAGTATAGTCTGCGAAAAATAATCTCCTTCCATGCAGACTCAAAACTGCCGAAATTGCTGTTTTTTTGTTTTGTTTTTTACTTCTGTACTTGCTCATATTTACTATGGTGTGTACAAAAGGGCATGCTGCACTGTGTTCATCAATTTCTGCATTTGTTCACCTTTGTAACACTGACAGAACAACACTTATCAAGTAGACTAGAGTTGGCTAATTACATCACTGAGTCAATGATGAACTGACTTTTAAATAACTGTTTGTTATTGTCCTCTTGCATCATTGAAAAACTATTTTCCTGTTGGACACTGTAAAGCTGCTTTTACACACACATCTGTACTGCATAAAGCACTACATACATAAATGTTTTACTTTTGCTGGATTAAACTCAATTGACTACAGCAGCATGAGCACAGGAACAGTGCTCAGTATCCGGCAGGATAGCCTTAATTCCTGGGGTCAGATTCAGCACAGATTTTGTCCCCCTGTCGTACAATTGCCTGGACCACTGATAATGAAGTATTGTGATATATAGTATGATTCGTCAGCTTCAAGCCATCAGTTACGCTCTGCATTCAGAAATACAACACACAGAGAAAATTAGAATAATGATCACTTTTCTGACTTTGTGAATTTGATTTAAGAAAAGTGAAAGTGAGTGACGTGACATGTGGCCAAGTATGGTGACCCATACTCGGAATTAGTGCTCTGCATTTATCCCATCCAAAGTGCACACACACACAGCAGTGAACACAATATCCTGTAGATATCTGATAGAGGCCAAATGAATCCATGAGTAGAGCTGAAATCACCTCAGTGAGGTCTTCATAATCTGGGTCTCCCAGTTTACTCTTCTGGACATCAGCGAAGTGGAAAGCCTCTATCATACGATGATAGGTCAAAGTCTTATTATCTGTTGTGGACACACTGCTGCTTGAGATGTTGTAATCGGAAATTAAATGTTTCATTATTTGAACTGAACCTTAGATAATTGTAAAATATAATATTAAAGACACAGACTCTTAAAATCCCTCAGACTGTATGATATGACCTCAAAGTTTAAATGGTGAATAGATGAAGTGTCAAGTTAAGTCAAGTCACCTTTATTTGTAAAGCGCTTTTAACAATACAGATTGTGTCAAAGCAGCTTTACAGTATTAAACATGAAAATAGTGTGTCGATAATGCAGAAGGACAATAGTAAACACTTAATTTTCATTGCAAGGCAGTTCATCATTAAATTCAGTGATGTCATCGCCCAGCAGGTAGATGGGACTCGTCAGCCTGGGAAGGCAGCCTGTCTAGGGATGGAAAACCCTGATTCCAAACCTCCGCTGCCTTGCGGATACCTGGAAAAATCTGGAGTAGAGCTCCTAAGGCGGTTGAATCGTCGATGTCGACACCTTTCCGGCAGCTCCTGCAGCTAAACTGGCTCCAAATGTAATGCTTTGCGTTCCTTTGGATCAAGTCGGTGCGGCCGAGAGCACTAGGTCTCCATGCACCTTGCCCAGGCTTGTGCCCTGGAGAGGAAACTCCGGTCTCGCCATCTGGTGAGAGCACAACACGGAGGACAGCAGTTTATGAGTTATAAGTCCATGCTCAATTGGCATAGAGTCGGACGCTACAGGTTGTCCTCGATGGTGGGAGGGACCATCGCAGTCCCACTGGTCAGCTATCACCTGCCTCAAGCTGGGCAGCCCCCAGCCAGTAAGATGCTGATCCGCCATGGTCTGCATGCTTCAGTGGGTGCCTGGAGCTTAGAGTCCCATAACTCAACAAGCAGATTGTCAACCATGCACCATACAAGCAACAAAAGAAGAAAACCAAGTCTCCAGTGTAACAGGGTCAAAAAGGTGTTTCCACTTGCTACACTCATTTTCATGTATGGTCCCTTTAATTGCACTCTACCTGCACACTCCACCCAGATAATGAACTAGTTCCGGTAGGGTCATTTAGATTCGCGCCAGCCGA
>NW_015507903.1:14555-26526 GCF_001515645.1 Sinocyclocheilus grahami | reverse complement strand
AAGCGCGAATTGGTATCCATCCTGAGTTTTACACAACACAACGCACAGACAACCCCGTTACAATGGTGCCGTGACCGTGACTCTGGAAGCAGCGTGCTGAAACGACTAATTGGAGATTTCCAGAGGAGTTCGTGCCGTGGTGGGTGACGAGAGAGTTTTCGCGTCGGAGCTGTTTGGTGCAATACCGCTTTTGTCCACAAGAAGGAGTAAAGGAACACGTTTCACCGTTGAGAGGAGCAAAGTTCTGGTATTGTGGTATGCATTTGAAAGCATTATTGACTTATTTTACAACAATAGCCGTTGAAGATTGAACTTTGAAGTATTTTTTTTTGTGGGAAAAAAAAAGACATTTTTGATGAGGGTTATTGATAAGTATTATTGTGGAGAAGACTGAAATCTGAACTAATACAGTTTTACAGAACTTTGGACTGAGAACATTTTGAGAACTGAAGATTTTTTTTCTGAGTTTCTTACCAAGCAAAGGAGTGTATATTTTTTTCATTTGGATAATAATTTTTTTGTTCAACATTGGTATTGTCAATATAGGATATGGAGTCAGAGAACAGTTTAGGTAGAGGTAGAGGTCTCTTCATGTTTTCTCCTATGCCATCAGTTGGGAGAGGCAGACTTGATTATACTCCTGTCACATCGACTCCAATGTCTGCCTTAGAGGCTGTTCAAGATGTAAATGATTATTCAAGTCCTCGACCACCTCAGTTTAGTGAAGGAGGACTGAAACAACCAAGTCTGAGAGGGGATGAGTCGATGGAATTAATAATGGGAATGGAAGAACGAATAGGACGCTCTATGGGGGAGAGCATTGCTTCCTGTTTAGAGTCTAAAATGTGTAGTTCAAGTAATGCAGACTCATCTGTCTTGAACAGAGTTCTAAAATCTGAAATCAAAGAACCTGTTTGTTTTAGGGGTGATCGGGCTGATCCATACAAAATACATGAGTGGGAAGCCATAGTGCTGTCATATTTGCGCAAAATAGGGATGCCAGTCGAAGAACAAGCTGATGAATTCATGAGTAGGCTTATGGGGCGGGCACAGGAAGTTGTAAGGGTGGGCTTGCGCAGTAACCCCTTTATTGATTTGTCCAAAAGTCCAAGTCCTATTTTTGATTTGCTGAAACAACACTTCAGTGACACAGCTTTTTCTAGCATGCCATTAGCTGATTTTTATAGCACACTCCCATGCACTGGTGAGGACCCCTTTGATTATTGGCTGTGGCTAAATAGAGCCATAGACATGGCCGAGGACTGCTTAAAGAGACAAAATAAGAAGACTGATGATCTGTCCCATGAGCTCATTTTAACGTTTATCAGACATTGTCCAGATCTTGAGCTTTCACTAATTTTTAAGTGCAGATCGTTGGAGCAGTCAAATGATGATCCCCCATCATTGTTGGATTGTGATCTGGAATCTGTATATATAAGTGTATGTGAAGAGTACAGTTCCGAATGTACAGTTGTCTTGCAGAATACACAAAAACTTGAGGCATATGAGGATCTTTTCTACACTTCAGTGATTATTGGTGGAAAAGTTGAGGCAAAAGCAATGCTCGACAGTGGGTCCATGGCTTGCACCATGAGCTCCAAGATCTTACCACAACTGCTGAGTACTGGTGTGCTGTCAAACCTTTCATTTGCCCCAACAGATGTTGTTTTAGTCGGATGTGGAGGCACCAGAACAAACCCTTTAGGAGTGTGTGAGCTGGACATGGACGTGTACTGCTGTCACGTCACTGTTCCGACTTTGGTAGTCGATGGCCAGAGTGATGATCTAATTCTTGGTAGTAACCTCTTGAAACATTTGATTCATCAGTTAAGAAGCTCTGCAGAGTTACTAATACGTGTGTCTGATTGTGAGTATGATAACACTGAACAAAACAAGTTACTTGACCTGCTAGCCAATGTGGAGAAGTGGAGAAATGGTACTGTCCCTGATTTAGTGGGAACAGTAAAAATCAAAAAGGCAGTGTCACTCGAGCCCATGACTGAAAACTTAGTTTGGGGCAGACTGCAAAGCACTCAAGAAATCTCAGCTGGCAGTGCTGTCATTTTGGAGCCCAGTAGAGTAAAATTAAGGCCAAGGTCAGTGCTTTTTGGAAAAACGGTAGCTTTGATATGTACGGATGGATGGGTCCCGCTCAAAGTGATAAATCCTTCTGAGAAAGCAGTGACTTTGAAAAGAAATTCTACGCTTGCTGATGCTTTTCCTTGCATGGCCTTGCAGGATTTTGACAGCTCTGAATTTCCTGATGGTTGCTCATTTGATCTAGAACAAAAAGTTCAGAGAACAGCTGATGTTTTAACTGACAGACAGGATGAGATGAGTGTGTCAGATGCTCTAAGCTTACCTGTCAAATCTGGACCGGACGACTCGGCTGATGGCACGGCAGTCTTACGTGACTTGGGCTTAGCTGACTTGGATGTGGAGTCTTGCGATGTGTCAGCAGACTGCAAAGCAAAACTTGTTCAGCTTATCTCTCAGTACCATTCTATCTTTTCCAGACACAAGTTGGACTGTGGAAAAGCAACAGGCTTTGTTCATCGCATTCGCTTGAGTGACGACAAACCCTTTCGGTTGCCGTATCGACGCCTTGCTCCAAATCAATATGACAAACTTCGGCAAGCTTTGAATGAGATGGAAGAACGTGAGATCATACGGAAGTCTAGTAGCGAGTTTGCATCACCTCTTGTCCCAGTCTGGAAGAAGTCAGGAGATTTGAGAATATGCACAGACTTTCGTTGGATTAATGCTCGCACATTCAAAGATGCACATCCCCTTCCCCATCAAGCGGACGCTCTTGCTGTGTTGGGTGGAAATGCTTATTTTTCAACTATGGACCTCACATCTGGCTTCTATAATGTAGAAGTTCATGAAGATGACCGGAAATACACAGCGTTTACATCACCTTTTGGGTTATACGAATATAATCGTTTACCGCAGGAGCTGTGTAACAGTCCGGCCACTTTCATGCAGATGATGTTGACTATATTCGGGGATCAGAATTTCAATAGCCTATTATGTTATCTGGATGACGTCCTGGTATTTGCACCCACCGAAGAGCTGGCGTTAGAGCGTCTGGAAATTGTATTTAAGCGTTTGAAGGCTCATAACCTCAAGGTTCTGTTGTTATTATCTGTGTATACAAATAAAAGTAGACCCTTTACAGATTCGATTAATGTATTGCTCTTATCTGTAAGATCAAAACTGAAAGTGTAATTTAAGTTATTTTCGGTGTGATCAGGAGAAGACCCACCAAAACGCGTATCCGCGTTAATCGACCTCAGAGGGTTAATCGTTTGAAGGCTCATAACCTCAAGCTTGCTCCGAAGAAATGTCATTTCTTGCAGAGTTCTGTAAAATTTTTTGGTCACTTCATCAGTGCGGACGGTATTGCTACCGATCCTGAAAAAGTGCACGCCATAGCTTCTATCAATGAAGATGATCTTATGGTTGAAGGTACTAATGTCGCCTGCCGGCAGAAATTAAGATCTTTTCTGGGTATGGTAGTGTTTTACCAGCAGTTCATTGAAGAGTGTTCGGCTATTGCCAAACCATTGTTCAATCTTACAACTGGAACAAAGGCTCCACGTGGAAAACGGAAGCATCGAATGTATCAGAGAGAGTTGACTTCTTCAGATTGGACTGAGGAGTGTAGGCAAGCTTTTGTACAACTGAAGAAAGCCTTGCTTGAAAAAGTCGTGTTGTCCCATCCCAATTTTGAAGAGCCATTCTTGCTTTCAGTGGATGCGTCAAGTAATGGACTCGGGGCAGTATTGTCCCAGCTTCCTGCTGGTGGAACGGTAGCTAGGCCGGTCGCTTTCGCAAGCAAGTCACTTACCTATGCTCAGTCACGATACCCTGCGCACAGATTGGAGTTTTTCGCCATGAAATGGGCTATCTGTGACAAATTTCATCATTGGCTCAGGGGTCAGAAATTTACTGTCTGGACAGACAACAACCCATTAACGTATATTCTGTCCAAAGCTAAATTGGATGCATGCGAACACAGATGGGTTGCTAAACTAGCACCATACCAGTTTGATATTAAGTATGTTCCTGGTCCAAAAAACGTAGTCGCTGATGCCCTGAGCCGAGAGCCCTTTGTGCACCAGAGAGAGAGAGAGAGAGTACAATATAATTACTATACACAAGTGTATTATTATTAAATTACTTAATGTTGTTCGTTATTTTATATGTATATTTTCAGAATCATTTTAAAATTAATTTTGCACACCTAAATAACTTATCAAATGAACTATTTAAAGAGGAAAACATACAGCACTTAAAGCACAGCACTTAAAAATTTTCACTATAGAAAAAAAATGGTAATAAAATATGACAGAGCCGAAAATAATCCTTGTGGCGATCCTCATCCAGCCGAAGCTCCTGAATTAAAGAATGGAACTCTCCCCGCTCATTCCGAGTCTGCTGCTGAACTTCACCTTCAAGGACTCGGAAGGAATGTGTTCACCTGCACACCAGAAGCGATGGGAAACTGTTTAACCTGTTCCACCTGAAGGCCAAGACCAAGGTTCGCACAGTGCTCATCAGGGAGATGCTGTTCGCATATGATGCCGCACTGAACTCACACACCGAAGAAGATCTTCAAAGTTTAATGGGCCAGTTCGCTCATCCCTGCAGGGAGTTCAGTCTGACTATCAGCATCAAAAAGACCAACGTCATGGGCCAGGATGTCCTCGCACCACCATCAATCTGCATGGTCAACAAAAAGCTCGATATTAATGACCATTTCATCTACCTGGGCTCAACAGTTACCAGCGACCTTTCACTCGATGCCGAGATCTCCAAACGCATCACTAAAGCCGCCGCCGTCATGGCAAAGCTGGACAAGAGAGTGTGGGGCAACAACCAGCTGACGGTGAACACTACAACTCAAGGTGTACCAGGCATGCCGCCTGAAGGCCAAGACCAAGGTTCGCACAGTGCTCATCAGGGAGATGCTGTTCGCATATGATGCCGCTCTGAACTCGCACACCGAAGGATATCTTCAAAGTTTGATGGGCCAGTTCGCTCATGCCTGCTGGGAGTTCGGTCTGACTATCAGCATCAAAAAGACCAACGTCATGGGCCAGGATGTCCTCGCACCCCCATCGATCTGCATTGACAATGAGAAGCTCGAGATTACTGACCAGTTCACCTACCTGGGCTCAACCGTTACCAGTGACCTTTCACTCGATGCTGAGATCTCCAAACGCATCGCTAAAGCCGCCGACGTCATGGCAAAGCTGGACAAGAGAGTGTGGGGCAACAACCAACTGACGGTGAACACTAAGCTCAAAGTATACCAGGCATGCACCATCAGTACCTTACTGTACGGCCGTGAGTCCTGGTCCACATACACCAGACAGGAGAACCGCCTGGAGAGCTTCCACCTTCGCTGTCTTCGCCGGATCCTCAGCATCACATGGCGGGACAAGGTCCTGAAGTGCTGGAGAGAGCAGGCTCCCTCAGCATGCATCTTATGCTCTGTCAGCATCGACTGCGATGGCTTGGGCATGAGCGCCGTATGGATGATGGGCGCATCCCCAAGGACCTCCTATACGGTGAGTTGGCCATGGGACACCGCCCAACGTGTTGCCCAATGCTGCACTTCAAGAATGTCTACAAACGCGACATGAAGCTGTCTGACATTGACCCAAACAGCTGTGAAGTGGTAGCCATTGACCGTGGACACTGGCGTCATGTCGTTAGTGAGGGAGTCAAAAGGGGTGAGGAGAAGTGGAACCTGCAGCTGGAGAACAATCGACAATGGAGGAAACAGAGGCAGCAGAACCAGACCTCCTACCAGCCATCCAATTTCATGTGTAACACATGTGGCAGAGACTGTCAGGCTAGAATCGGACTGCTGAGCCACATCAAACTCTGCTCTCAACAAGACTGAATAAACCGGACAGGGCGTTACCATTGTCTCCCGAGACAGACGGATGTCAACCTACCTACATCGCCCAGCTCAGTTCAGTTTAAATAGTATCTGTGCAAGTGTCTGGAGAAACTCATAGTTTAACAAAAGATGACGGCGTGAACTGTCTGTTTTACAGATTCAACACAAGGTAATTTGATTTTAACTATATTAATCTAAAGGTAACATAAGCTGTTGTGTTGGATGATCACATAGATAATGTATACTGTAATAGCTTTGATCTGATCTTGTCTATCACATGCACACCTACTGTGCTTCTGTTGTGAATCATTGGGCTGCTCATAGGGCTGGTGCTGTGCTGAATTGTGTCACCCTGCCAGATTATTACTCCCCTAATTCAGTCCAAAGCCCAACCATGATAGGCACTGAGGGGGGTAATAATCTGCCAGTTATTTTCTGGCATTGTACCTGTTTTTTAGCACACAAGTACTAGTACACAATAATTATTCATGGTACTGTGAACTGTGATCATCACAACACATAACACTGTGGCACACTTAAAGGTGCATTAAGCAATATGTGTAAAACACTTTCGACCACAGTGTAAGACTGAGTCCCAAAACACACTTGCTGCCAATCAGCAGTAAGGGGCATGTCTAGTAATGATAGGGAGAAGAGAGTGCTCAGTGAGTACACAGGACGGATATTAGCAGATCAACTACAGATAGAGATGGCAGATAAACGCACAGTACAATATGTTGAGTATCACAGCGAGCAAAGGTTCACCGAATGGAGTATCAGGAGCATGAAATATGTATTTCCCCACAGTGAAGTTTAATGCATACTCATTCAGCACTGGCTTATAACCCTTTAGATCCTCACATGTTATTATCCCTCCTGTAGCACAAGAAACAAAGATTCAGACAGATTGGCATGAGTCCTTAGATATGAATAGAGTCAAGTTTAAGCATTAAACACCTGCAGCCTTGATATCATCCAGTATATCCTGAGTCAGTGACCCATCGTAAAATGCATCTGGTCCTTCTTCTGCTATCTTCTTATAGGTATGAGCTAGTTGGAGAAATCTAATTGTGTCCTTTTCCTTTAGGCAGAGGCGGACAATCCAGGGGTCAGAAAGTAAAAGTCCTGCCATATGTTTATTCCACCCATGAACTCAGCAGCTGATTTCAGCAGAGGAGGAACCAAGTAATTCCTTTCAGATCACAAACGAGTCTCGAGTCAAATCCCAAGTCCTCAAAGAGTTAATGAGATAATTAAGTGACTAATTAAATGATGATTGTGCATTAGTGATGAACACCTGCTGTTATTGAGAATTACAGAGGATCAGATGTTGATGTTTTATTGGTTAAAATTATGACACCATCATGGAGATCAGTGTTTGCTTTAGTTGGGCTCTTGACCCTTTTAATATTACAGAGTTAGTTGCTTTTAAACAATTACAGTATTGTTTACCAATTAACATTTGTGCATTTGCACATTGCCAAATTAAAAGCTTGAGATAACAGCTTACATGTTCAGCTTTTAATTCACTTGAGTGACTATTGTGAAGGTGTCTCTCTTTGGTGTATTGACTAACATTCAGCTGTTACAGAACAAAAAAAAAGGCCTATCAAAGAAATTCAACCATTATGCTTAAATATTGAAAAACAGAGGTAATAAATTGCTCAGGCTTTTAGACATGAACACTTATCATATGATCCTCAACAGTGGTGACAATTATTCATGCTGCATTGCATGATGGGAGTTTTTACTATGGTGTTATCCAGCATGCATTGCAGCATGAAGCATTTTGTTGATTGTCACCATTGTTGAGATTCATATGCTGGTTCTTGATGTCTGTGTGTGTCTTTTTCATGCTGGCATTAAATTATTACATGCAGAATGTAGTTTCAACATCAACTCGATATAACTGTTAGAGAAAGACTTCCATTGCATGCTGTACTTTATCAACATTGGTTATTCAAAATCTAAACACATAAAAATGTAAAAAAAGAATCTAGCTTGGATATGAACAGTTTCACCTCTGATAATTTTCTCATCACTTGATAACAGCTAATAGCTGTTAACACAGAGCACTGATCTCACTGCTTTCCAACACTACATGCATTAATTACAAAGAAAGACCTGAGACAAGAAGTTTAGGGTCAAGAGCACAACTAAAGCAAACACTGATCTCCATGATGGTGCCATCATTTTAACCAATAAAACATCAACATCTGATCCTCTGTAATTCTCAATAACAGCAGGTGTCCATCACTAATGCACAATCATCATTTAATTAGTCACTTTATTTTCTCATTAACTTTAACTCTTTGAGGACTTGGGATTTGACTCGAAACTCGTTTGTGACTTGAAAGGAATGACTTGGTTCCTCCTCTGGTGAAATCAGCTGCTGAGTTCATGGGTGGAATAAACATATGGCAGGACTTTTACTTTCTGACCCCTGGATTGTCCGCCTCTGCTAAAAACAACATTCCTCTATGCCCCGCATTTCTGAAATGCTTCGATTTTTACAAAGCTCATCGGTCTGAAAAGCAAGGTGTGCTCTGATTGGCCAGCTATCTAGTGCGTTGTGATTGGCCGAATACATCTAGCATGTGAAGGAAATGTTATGCCCCTTACCATACTGTGATGCTGTGTCAGACCGGAGGGACGAGACAAAAACATTAAAACCCATTATAAACGAGGCATTTGTTGCATCCAGTGAGATTCTATTCCATGTAGTGTGTCATGGTGGACAACAAAGAACTGGGCATTGCAATGCTTGTGACAAGGCTCAGACTTGCAGTAGCATTAGAATAGTTTGTCCACAAGGGGGCAACTTTGACATGGGTATTTGTTTCACAGTCAAAAAAAGAGACAGGACATTAACAAGAATGCACATCACACCTCTGTGTATCAGTTTGCACTGGCTACCTGTAGCTGCTCGCATAAAATTCAAGGCATTGATGTTTGCCTACAAAACCACCACTGGCTCTGCACCCCTTTATCTAAATTCATTACTTCAGACTTGTGTGCCTCTAAAAGCTTGCGTTCTGCAAATGAACGTCTGGCACACTTTATTGTGCCATCCCAAAGAGCATGGTGCAGGACTTTTCTCTCTTTTTTAACTGATGGGGGCAACAGTATAGTATATGTGCTAGTGAACATAGTGCATAGTCAGTACATGAATTTCATTTGTATTTATGAGTACAGTGAGCAGTTCAGATCAGGCAGGTTGCTTGTGAATCTTTAGCAATGGGAAAAATAGTTTTACCCGGGTGATAACTTACAGTGACATGGCTACACGCAGTGTGCACAAGACAAGATAGTGATCTGTGTCATCAAAAAGAGTCAAGAGGCATTTATTTGTCATTTGCACAGTTATAATGCTTGTGACAAGGCTCAGACTTGCAGTAGCATTAACAGGACTACACACAATGTTTTCCCCGGCATCCAGGGAGCAGTTGGGGATTCAATTCTTGCTCAAGGGTCTCACCTCAGTTGTGGTATTGAGGGTGGAGGACAACGCTGTACATTCACTCCCGCACCTACAATCCCTGCCAGTACCAATACTCGAACCCACAAACTTTGGGTTACGACTCTCAAACCATTAGGCCACGACTGCCCCCAAGTGATGTGCAGTTTTGTTGGCAGAACAATAAATACAACTGTGTGAGCATGTGTTGCACTACAATGGTGAAGACAGCCGGGAAATCCACGTACCCCTGCTGGAGGTGCACTCATGTGCACTGCTGTACATTACACGTGAAGGCGAGCAGTGGGTAGCATGATCCACAGGAACACCGAAAATGGCTGAATACAAATCAATTACAGTATAAAAAAATTTGGCATAGAAGAAAATTAATAATGGTGGGTATATCAGGCCCAATAAAGAAATTTGACAGGCTTCTGGCACAAAATTTATCAGTGTTGTACAGTGACTCTATTGGTGTCAGTTTACCTTGTGACAGCAGAGAGGAGATGCTAGGTGCCATGCCTTCTTCCTTATCTTTGGATAGAGAGTATAATTAACAATGCACAACATTTGTGTAATTTAATGTAGCTTTATAAATCAATGGAGCCTGCTTGAACAATAAATACAACTGTGTGAGCATGTGTTGCACTACAATGGTGAAGACAGCCGGGAAATCCACGTACCCCTGCTGGAGGTGCACTCATGTGCACTGCTGTACATTACACGTGAAGGCGAGCAGTGGGTAGCATGATCCACAGGAACACCGAAAATGGCTGAATACAAATCAATTACAGTATAAAAAAATTTGGCATAGAAGAAAATTAATAATGGTGGGTATATCAGGCCCAATAAAGAAATTTGACAGGCTTCTGGCACAAAATTTATCAGTGTTGTACAGTGACTCTATTGGTGTCAGTTTACCTTGTGACAGCAGAGAGGAGATGCTAGGTGCCATGCCTTCTTCCTTATCTTTGGATAGAGAGTATAATTAACAATGCACAACATTTGTGTAATTTAATGTAGCTTGATAAATCAACGGAGCCTGCTTGGTCTTTGTTTTCTACTCATAATGCTGTGTTCACTAAGCTATACACATGATGCTGTGTTTTGGAAACAGCAGCAGTTTCTGTTTGTGCTCAGTAACAGGATGTGGGTCAAATCCGAGCAATAGACAGGAGCACAAGTGCAATTGCATCAACTGGGGTCCAAAAAACAATGTAATTTTTAGTTCATACATCATATCTCTTTCCAACTAATTTAATTGAGATGTTGGAATAACCACAAATTTGTGAATGAAAAATATTGTTGAATCTGATTTTGATTTCACTGTAAGGTAAGGGAGCATGCGCTGGGTATGTCATCTATACCTATAGAGCAGAGGTATAAAAATCAATTAATTATCTCACTACTTTAACTATTTGAGGACTTGGGATTTGACTCTAGACTTGCTTGTGACTTGAAAGGAATGACTTGGTCCCTTCTCTGATCTCCTGACTGAAAAACTGTGCTAATTAGCAAATACTGAGGAGGACTTTTACTTTCTGAACCTGGAACTTACACCTCTGTTACAGAGCTACTGTTTTACTGAGGATGTGTCCCAGAGGAGTAAGTAACACATGTATCTACAAGAAATGATAAAGGTTTGTTATCAAAAGTCAAATCGACAACAGGCAAACTGTACAGGCTGTTATTAAATAAAACATACAAACAGACTCCAGACTCATTGTCCTTTCTTTTATCCTCCACATGCCCTTCGCTCTGTAGGCACCCATATTGTGGATTCCATGTGGTTGGGTATACAGTGATTCTCTTGGAGTGGCTTTTGGTTTTGCTTTACCCTTTTGATTATCATAGACGTTTTTCTTTCGACATTACAAGCCAATGGCCAGGCTTCCTACAACAGTGACGAGCTTCAGGCAACATTTAACATTAATTCATGTTAGCATTAATTCAGTCCCTTAATACATGCAGTAGGATTGTACAGAAATATGTGTCCATCAATTGAGAATAAGGGGTTTGAGCCTTCAGAACTGGTTGTGAGGGAGGTGGCAAGGCAGTACATATAGCTTTCAGCGTGGCCAGATCCACTGGTTTGATTAGAAAGTCTCGTCCAGTGTGGACAAGTGGCATTATTAACCATCGGGTGAGCAGGCGATTGCAGTTCCAGCTGCATGGGCGTCACTCAGTTCAGCCACTTCAGTTTTATTTCTGATTTTCCCCAGTGTTTTGCCATAACAGCCCACATGCCAAAGGATTCATGCTTATATTTGACACATTTAGTGTGTTCTAGTTCATCACATATAAATACTGAACACATTCTCATCATATCTAGAGAAAAACAGTCCCTCTCGGGGATATATATTCCATTGTTTTTCATTTTCTATCCATGCAGCCGAATTATCAACATTTGTTTTGCACACTGTATGTTTTCAAAGGGAAACAACGCATAGAAGGAACACAGCAATACTGAGATGTTGCAGCTTCATAGATCAAACAGCAGCGATCTCTATGCGCTCTCTTCTGCTTCCTTGAATCCCCCAGCGTTAACCCCCATAAGTGCCAAAGAAATGTAAAATAGTTAAAGGGGTCATATGATG
>NW_015507903.1:14030-14347 GCF_001515645.1 Sinocyclocheilus grahami | reverse complement strand
TGTGATGCCCTGTCCGGCCGGAGCGACGAGACAAAAACATTAAAACCCATTACAAACGAGGCATTTGTTGCATCCAGTGGGGACATAATTACGGATTATAATGACTTATACTGTCTTTTTACGCATTGCGTTGCATAAAACCATGTAAACCGTGTAAACATAAAACCATGTCTGCATTTCAAGTTCAAGTTCAAGTTCAAGTCTGCTTTATTGTCAATTCTTCCACATGTACAGCACATACACACAAAGAATTGAAATTGCATTACTCTCAGACCCTTGGGTGCATACAGATAACATAAATACAGATTAAATACAAA
>NW_015507903.1:7789-13970 GCF_001515645.1 Sinocyclocheilus grahami | reverse complement strand
AAAGAGCGTACGTTAGCCAGTACGATGGTGGGGATAGCCGGCTTGTGTGGGTTAGCCGCTAGCCTAGCCCGGATACCTCCGCGCTTACCCCTCTTCTGCTTCCTCTCGCGCCGCTTGTGGCGCCTCCGCTGTGGGCGAGATGCAGCAGTGGGGGTTGGTGATGGTGTGGGCCTCCGGAGCAGACCGAGATCCCGCAGCTCTTTGGCGTGCGCAGAGTTTAACTCTAAAAATGTGGTTCTGCCGACATCGACCAGAAACTCACGACTATATGCGTGCTTAGAAACAAATAGACGCAACGAATGCGTACAAAAACACTGCGACTCACAAGACAAAAAACACGAAAACACCTTTCTGTCGGGAGAGAGAGAAGCCGCAGCATGTGAACGCGCCGCCTTCTTATTGTCCACCATTGTCCGCCATCTTATTTGTGATCGGAGAAATGACAAACAACAAGTGCTACTCTACACTGCTCAAAATTCGCGTTTGAATCATCAGTGGCAAATTAGTTAAATATAAAAAACGTACTTACACAGTAAAATCCCGAGTGTTAAATTAACACTGCTCGGAGCATATACGGTCCCACTCTAAAAGAGTGTTAAAGTTAATGAGATAATTATGTGATTAATTAAGTGCTGATTGAGCATTAGTGATGAACAGCTGCTGTTATTGAGAATTACAGAGGATCAGATGTTGATGTTTTACTGGCTAAAATGATGTCACCATCATGGAGATCAGTGTTTGCTTTAGTTGTGCTCTTGACCCTTGATTCCTGCGTTAGGTTTCTCTCGGTATTACTGAATGAGGTGTTGTAAAGTAGTGAGAACAGTGCTATGCAATATGCAGCATTTAGCTGGTTTTGTATGGTGAGATAGTCATCATGAGCTCACCTCATTGCAATTAAACACATTTTATAAGATTACATTTGTTTCAGTTTTTTTTCATAATCAACACTATGAAACTA
This sequence comes from Sinocyclocheilus grahami, assembly GCF_001515645.1. Lineage (NCBI taxonomy): Eukaryota > Metazoa > Chordata > Actinopteri > Cypriniformes > Cyprinidae > Sinocyclocheilus > Sinocyclocheilus grahami. The sequence continues at coordinate 13,009 of NW_015507903.1, read as the reverse complement.
CAGTATACAAACAAAGTGCTACTCTAATAGTTACAGTGGATGAATTTTAAATCTATTAAATGCAAACTTGACGTGTATAGGGTTGTCTAGACACACAAGAACCAGCACCAACATATGAATCTCAACAATGGTGACGATCAACAAAATGTTTCATGCTGCAATGCATGCTGGGTAACACAAGAGTAAAAATCTCATCATGCACTGCAGTATGAATAATTATTGTCACCACTTTTGAGGATCATATGATAAGTGTTCATGTCTAAAAGCCTGAGCTGACATTTGTCTTCATTTTGCAATTTTGGCGTATTACAATGGCATTTTTATTTAGAGGGATGTTTTTCTTCAGCTCAAAAGTCACTGCATGCAGTCAATAAACAAAAAAAGAAACTAATTCATGATGTTCATTCATCATGATTCATTAGAAAATTTAAATTAATCTGCTGCTTCAAGGTTTGATTCAACAATGCACCAATGGTTGCTGTGTAATGACGTTGTAACTGCTCAGAAGCAAATTATTTTGAATTAGTAAAAGGGTCAAGAGACTACCTAAAGCAAACCTTGACCACAGTTATGGTGGCATTGTGTTTTTTTTCAGTTGATTTCATCTAAGGCTGTGGCTGAAGTCAGATGTAGTGCTTGTGTTTCTCTTTTCTTCAATGATGTTGATTGTTAACAGCAGGTGTTCATCACTAATGCTCAATCATCATTTAATTAGTCACTTAATTATCTCTTTAACTCTTTGAGGACTTGGGATTTGACTTGAGACTTGCTTGTGACTTGAAAGCCCCACCTCTGTTTTAAATAAACATTAACATCTAAATCTCTGTTTATTCTTAAGAATTTTTTAGACGCATGACAAACAAAAATTCAAACTGGTTAGTAATGTGCGAAGCTGGTGATGCTGTTTGTGGAGATGATTAATCATCTTCTGCTGAGATCTTGAGAGATTTAATGTCTTCTTTTATTTCAGTTGATTTCATCTAAGGCTGTGGCTGAAGTCAGTTGTAGTTCTTGTGTTTCTCTTTTCTTCAGTGATTCTGCTTGTTAACAGCATCTGTTCATCACTAATGCTCAATCAGCACTTAATTAATCACATAATTATCTCATTAACTTTAACACTGCTTCAGTGTTACTTTAACACTCTTTTAGAGTGGGACCATATATGCTCTGAGCATTGTTAATTTAACACTCGGGATTTTACTGTGTACAGTCTGTGAGTCAGAACAGCCGGCATTGTAGTCTACTCTACCAGGATCAGGAAACAGTCCTCCAAAAAATGCACTGGACACATCTGAATATTTGGGTTGAAGTGTTCTGGAATAGTGTTGTAAATACAACTTAGCCACTGATTTCTAGTAATGTCCTCTTTTGGAAGACCAAACAAAGTCTAGTAGACCAGATAGTGATGTAGATATGTGGGGGCGTGTTAGAACGAGCCGTTTTAGGTAGGCGTGGTTGACTCTTAACTTTTATAAAGAATATCTCTTTGGATTTGAGACTTTAGTCTTTGCAACTTTACAGATCTTATTTATGCACCAAGAGCTTGTAACACTCCAAAAAGAAAGGACAATTTTTTATCGCATCATATGACCCCTTTAATTACAACCATATACAGTTACACTGCAGCACTACAGTACTATAGTTAATAATATATGTAAAATATAATAATTTTTAATCACTAGTTAATTGAAATAATGACAGAAAGACAACACTGCGACACAGTTTGCTATCATAGAATGCAATACCAGAAGCTTGCTTCCAAATGAGATTTTAGCGAAACCTCTGAATCTCTCAGATGCAGGTGGCCATTCTCACCCGTGACGGCTTTATCTACTGCATCTTGAAGCAAATTTATTACATTTCTCCATAGTTGTATTTGAATCGTAGCCAAATCCAGCAGGATGAAACTGCCTGTGGTCCTCTGAAGCAATGATGCCATCTACAGTAGCATTTATAAGATCACAAAAAATGAATGCACCAAATGAAGACTAATAGACCTCCACTGACTCGAACACAACAACACATGATGCTGATGCAGTGGAGTACAGGTCAGACCCTTCAAACCATTCAAAAAAGGAGTGACAAAAATCAGGACAGCAAAAAGATTAAAAGTTATACAATTTAATTTGTTATGAATAAATAAACAAACAGCTCTATTTTCATCATATGACACTTTATTAACATTGTCTCTCCTTTCAAACAGAAAGTGTGAGTCTGTGAAACAATTCTTCACAGTTTCTCTTTTAGTTGCACTTATGGAAGTTGTCCTCCATAGCTTGATGAAGGGGAACCTAATGCACTGAACACTGTTTTTTTCAGTTTTCAGTCAAACACAGCCCAGAAACTTCAAACTCACAGCCTAGTGCTCTATATTTAATTGATGACTATTAATATATATGTGCACTGCACTAATATAATTTTATTCATTAATTTTCTTGCAGATGTGACCTTGTAACTCATAATTTGACATTTTTTTCTGTACATCTCTGCAACTTTTTATTGCAATCTGACTTCATCTCACAACTCAACTTCATACATTACAATGTGACTACAGCTTACATTTGCAACTATATGTCTTGCAATTGTGACTATAAATTGATGTCATAATTGTGAGAGTGAAAGTTGCCAGTGCAAGATATACAATTGCAAATATATTTTACTTGTTTTGCTCTGATGTGGAAAGTGGCTTCTGTAAGTACTTCTGTGGTTCTTCACAAGAGGTTGTTAAATCTGACACAAAGACACTGAAGAATCAGGATAAGCCCTAAATCCAGCGTAGAGGGGTTCAGTGAATGTAGTGTTGAATGTGTATATGTGTGTGAGTGTGTGTGTGTCAGAGACGCTGTAGAAAGACAGAGTGCCGGCAGAGCAGTCCAGATACACTCCTACTCTATTAGAGCAGGATGAAGGGCCAAATACATCAGTGCTGTATTTATTGTACCAGACAGTATAATTCCTATCAGAACAATACATACTCCAGGACTTTTCATTGAATCCAAACAAACAGTCAATCCCACCTTTCCTGCTGATTCCTTTATATGCCACTGCTACATTACCTGAGCCTTCCCATTTAACCTCCCAGTAACAGCGTCCAGTCAGAATCTCTTTACACAGGATCTGCTCCCGATCATCAAATCTGTCTGGATGATCAGGATACGGCTGATGATATTTCACATATGTTCTTCAGACAGGATAAGTTGAGTGTGTGCTGTGTGTGGATCCAGTGTGAGATCACAGGCGTCTGAACACAAAAAGAGAGATCACATAATCTATGATATAATTAAATATGCACAGGAGTGTTTTTGTGTGTGTGTGTGTGTGTGTGAGCGCGCGTGCACGTTTTTGTGACAAATGAGTACATACATTTGTATAATGACAATGGTATGACATAGGTATTACAAGGAGAAGGTGACTTTTCAGGACATTACCCCATGTCCCCACTTATCAAAACGCATATAAATCACACAGAAAGTTTCCTGTGAGGGGTAGGTTTAGGGGTAGGGTTGGTGTAGGGCAATAGAATATACGGTCTGTACAGTTGAAAAACTATTACGCCTATGGGATGTCCCCACTTTCACAAAAACAAACCTGTGTGTGTGTGAGGACTTACATTTTCTCAGTCCTGGTTTGATTCTGAAATGTCCTTCATGGTCAAAACTGAACAGAGACAAAAACATACACACAAACAAAAATTATATGGTATGAGGGAAGACTGTTAAATTAGCTAATTTTGTCTTTTGTGGTTATTTTGGTTTTCCTCATCAGTCCCTCACTATTGTCACCTTGGTCTTGGTTATCTAGTGATCTTGTGAATGTAAGCCCCAGTGTTTGCTGTGTTGGTTTGTCAGTATATGCTTGTTTTCTTGAATCTCACTAAACAAAAGTTTCTTGCCATCTGTTGTGTTCTTTTCTTAGCAAAACTCAAACTAAACAACACAATGCTAATGAGGTGCACAAACTACAAGGCCTTTGGTCAAGAGGCAGTCTCGACCAACAGCAAAAAAAAAAAAAAAAACTTTTCTCACATAGATTCACATGAGAAATAACAGAGATTTTTCCAGGAATGGAGAGTAACAGTCAGCTCACTGTTAAAGTGGTCTGTGGTTTCTGTGTTACCTGAGACCACTCTTAGTTGACCCAAATTGCATAACTGCCTGACATACTTGAGTATCTGCAGTTTATAGTTTGGATCCTCCTGTTTGTGTTTGAGTAGCTGGACTCCTGAGTGTCCTGGGTGATTGTAGCTCAGATCCAGCTCTCTCAGGTGTGAGGGGTTTGAACTCAGAGCTGAAGACAAATAACCACAGCCTTCCTCTGTCACCATACAGCCTGACAAACTACATACACAAAACAGTCTGATAAAAAAGGAATACTCATGTCCATCTGTTAATGTCTCTGAATCTACAAAAATGCCTTGATTACAACAACAATGTTTGAACACGTCTGTTTTAATGAGAAAATCTAGTCCGCCATAATTTTTTGCCTTAAATCCATTTGGTTTTTGAAGTTAACAGCACAAAGTGGAACTGATGGAACCACATCAATCAGTGTGCTAAAATAAAAAAATATATATATTTTTTAGAATCCCTAAAACATACTATAAGTGCTAAACATTCTACATATATTAGTGCTAAAAAAAATGTTTTTTTCACACCTCAATATCTGCAGCTGACAGTTTGGACTCTTCAATCCATCAGAGAGCAGCTTCACTCCTGAATCCTGCAGGTCATTGTTACTCAGATCTAGCTCTCTCAGGACAGAGTTTGAGGATTGTAGAGCTGATGACAAACTCTTACAACACTGAGCAGTGATATTACAGCCAGCAAGACTAAAAGAGATTAAAACAAATGAAAATTAAATTCTTATCCTCATTGTACAACTAGTATTTCAATAATATTAGCTTCATTCCTCTAAAAGACATTTAACTAAATGTGATTAAACACTCACAGGGCTTTTCTACAGTTGCTCACAGCAGGTATCAGTCTTCTTCTCTCCTCATCTGATGTGTTGTATTTCTGGAGGTCCAGCTCATCCAGCGGCTCCTCTGACATCTGAAGCATGTAGGCGATTGTTGAGCAGTGAGCAGGAGAGAGTTTCTTCTCTGAGTGTTTGTCTGATTTCACAAACTCCTGAATCTCTCTGGACAGAGTCTGATCTTTCACTTCCAGCAGACAGAGGAACAGATTGATGGATCTTTCAGTGGAGAGTCCATGTCCATCT
>NW_015507903.1:6402-7304 GCF_001515645.1 Sinocyclocheilus grahami | reverse complement strand
ACTTTCTGAGCGTCTGAAAACATCAGTGTGATTCTGTTTTCATCCAGACCATCAAAGATGAACACAACTTTACACTCCTCATAAATCTGTGAGTCCAGATCTTGAAGTTCAGGATGAAAGTCCAGCAGAAGTCTGTGAAGACTGTACTGATGATCTCGGATCAAGTTCAGCTCTCGAAATGGAAGCACAAAAATGAAATCTACATCCTGATTGGCTTTTCCCTCGGCCCAGTCCAGAATGAACTTCTGCACAGAGACGGTTTTTCCAATTCCAGCGATGCCTTTAGTAAGAACAGTCTTGATCTGGTCTTTCTCTTCACTTCCTGCTTCAGGTGAGGCTTTAAAGATGTCATTGCAGTAGATTGGAGTATCTTGTGAGTGTTGTGTTCTGGCTGTTTTCTCCATCTGTAAAACCTCGTGTTCTTCATTCACTCCTTCACTCTCTCCCTCTATGATGTAGAGCTGTGTGTAGATCCTGTTCAGGAGAGTTTCATTTTTTTGCAGTTTGTTTCCCTCAAATAATCTTTCATATGTGTTCTTCATACTGGTTTTGTGCTGCTCTTTGACTCTCTGCAGGATTCCAGCCTCCAGTGTATGTTTCTGCAGGACTGCTTTTGTGTTGTCCTGCTTGATTTCAGTCTGACAGTGAGATGCAGAGGATGACACAGGGCCGGTCCACTCATGTATCTGCTCCCTACTGAAAATAAAAAGAAACGAACAGTAAAAAAAAGTTACAATTACTTTTGGAGACTTTCAGAAATATTTGAGAATTTGCAAAAACTGATAAACTCCACATTTAAAAATGAACTGACTGCCGTACGTTATTCTCCACATTCTGAACCCTCAACACATTTAGTTACAAAAGCTGGTATTGTCCAATTTCAAAGCATCACGAGTTCACGT
>NW_015507903.1:3748-6392 GCF_001515645.1 Sinocyclocheilus grahami | reverse complement strand
GTTTCTGCAGGACTGCTTCTGTGTTGTCCTGCTTGATTTCAGTCTGACAGTGAGATGCAGAGGATGGCACACGGCCGGTCCACTCATGTATCTCCTCCCTACTGAAAATAAAAAGAAACGAACAGTAAACAAAAGTTACAATTACTTTTGGAGACTTTCAGAAATATTTGAAGAGAATTTGCAAAAACTGATAAACTCCACATTTAAAAATGAACTGACTGCCGTACGTTATTCTCCACATTCTGAACCCTCAACACATTTAGTCACAAAAGCTGGTATTGTCCAATTTCAAAGCATCACGAGTTCACGTTTTACAGCAGAAACTGACAAGTGCCCCGTCTGTGAGCAGAACCCGATAAGTATGTTTTAGCGAATCAGCGCGCAGTATTCAGGTCAGGTGGCAAGGCTTCTAGTCACTTCAAAAAGATGCGCTAGCTGAAAGGAGTTTGGTCTGTGGCCATATTTACACATATTAATCGGATACATGTATTTGCTTCTGCCTTGTGATCAGACATATCAGATATTCCCCTGTTAATGCGAGTTGGATGTCAAATATTTTTTAAACATCTTGCAGTACAGATATATCTATTACAAATGAAGCATCTCTAGTTGGCTAGCAGAGTATTCATTTTGTTCATTTGTTTATGTGGCAATCTGCTTCGAGTGTGTCCTCGCTGCAGCCTGTAGCACGATGACGAAGCTGGATCAGATCCCATATGTATTGGATGTTTGACGAGCATGCGCAGGTATTGGATTTTAATGCACATGTGCAAAGTGGGGCTGTCATTAAAGCTAGTATTTAATGTAAATTAAACTGTAATTACGAGATATAGGTGTGTTTCATAGGCTTACACAGATTATATTATACTGTGATTTTAAACTAGTAGTGTATTCAAACTTTATTTAGGCAACGATGGCTTAGTTTTGAATGAAAGGGTATGTAAGCTATGTTTATTTTTATTAGTTTGATTCGTTTTAGAAATAAAACTCTACTAATTACAATTTTGTTTGTTCTTTATGAAAAAAATGGGGTGTAACTATTGTCTTTATTTTTTCCTCTGATAGTCAAGATAGTTAGATAGTTCTGTCAAAAATTCGTTCATGAATCAAATATTATTTTTCGTTCCCTGGAGATAGATAGACCAATTATAAATGGCTAAAGACATAAACCATGCATTCCGTTACGAGAGCGCTCTTTCTCTCTCTCTTTCTCTCTCTCTCTCTCTCTCTCGCTCTCTCTAGCTATATTAGAATAATATAAAATCTAAATAAACAAAATGGATCGGCATTAATCTAATACCCCCAATTAAATTTAAATAAACATGACGGATAGAATCAAAAAGACATTTAGGCTAACTCTGATAGAGTGATGTATCAGAATCAGAATGAGCTTTATTGCCAGGTATGTCTTCACGAGGAATTTGTTTTCATGACAGAAGTATATCGTAATAATTAGCTATTTACAGTGCAACGTCTGCATATCAGTCATGTAGTGCTTGTTGTATTCTTATAATAATGGATACAGCATTGATGTGCATCCTGGCGATAACATATGAATTGCAGGCTATTCAAAAAATAAATAATTAAATAAATAAAGCTTTGAAGTTGCCGGTATATACAAAAACATTGTGGATGAATTTAGACATTAAAGTTTTTACATTGTAATGTAATGTAGGTCATCGTGTAGATATGTCATGCAGGTCAAAAACCCTTGCTACATGTACTGCGTTAGACTTCACTTAGACCAAGTCATTAGACTAAGTCGCTGTGGATAAAAGTGTCTGCAAAATGATCAAATGTAAATAAAAATATGAATTTATTCGAGACCTACTACAGCGCACGCGCGTAAAATATCCACTACGTAGTGGATATAGTCCAGCTACGTCATCGTGCTACAGGCTGCAGCGAGGACCTCTTGGCACAGACAAGCGCTTCAGTCTATTGCTAAATTTTGTGGAGACTCTCTATTCGTTCCGGTGAAATCACAAAGTAAAATGCAAAGCAAAATGGCCACAAACCATCTGCAGTGAAACCATGTGAGTTAAAAAGTATAAAAAAAAAAAAAAAAAAAATCGAACCCAAACTCGCTAACTTAGCAATTACTTGGTAATTGTGTCTCAGAAAATTTTAATATTACATAAGATCAATAAAAAAAAAGATATTTTAAACAGAAATGTCAGGCTTCTGAAAAGTATGTTCATTTCTATGCACTCAATACTTGGTTGGGCCTCCGTTTGCATGAATTACTGCATCAATGCGGCGTGGCATGGAGGCAATCAGCCTGTGGCACTGCTCAGGTGTAATGGAAGCCCAGGTTGCTTTGATAGCGGCCTTCAGGTCATCTGCATTGTTGGGTCTGGTGTCTCTCATCTTCCTCTTGACAATACCAAATAGATTCTCTATGGGGTTCAGGTCAGGCGAGTTTGCTGGCCAATCAAGCACAGTAACACCATGGTCATTGAACCAGCTTTTGGTACCTTTGGCAGTGTGGGCAGGTGCCAAGTCCTGCTGGAAAATGAAATCAGCATCTCCATAAAGCTTGTAAGCAGAAAGAAGCATGAAGTGCTCTAAAATGTCCTTGTAGATGGCTGCGTTGACTTCAGAAAACACAGTGGACCAACACCCAACACCAGCAGATGACATG
>NW_015507903.1:3383-3703 GCF_001515645.1 Sinocyclocheilus grahami | reverse complement strand
TCTGGGACCTTGATTTCCAAATGAAATGCAAAATTTACTTTCATCTGAAAAGAGAACTTTGGACCACTGAGCAACAGAGCAACAGTTTTTCTCCACAGCCCAGGTAAGACGCTTCTGACATTTGTTGCCCATGTTGAGTATTCGTCTGTGCGTAGTTGCGTAGTGCGCGCTGACGCCAGCCTCAGTCCACTCCTTGTGAAGCTCCCCCAAATTCTTGAATGGATTTTGCCTGACAATCCTCTCAAGGCTGCGGTTATCCCTTTTGCTGGTGCACCTTTTCCTACCACACTTTTTCCTTCCACTCAACTTTCTATGAATAT
>NW_015507903.1:0-1620 GCF_001515645.1 Sinocyclocheilus grahami | reverse complement strand
TGTATAACATAATTTAAGGGTGTTTTCACACCTAGTTCGTTTGAGCCCTGCAAACTCTCTCACAGCAGTTCAGCTTGTATATGTGAACAAACAAGTGATCTCAGACCCCCCTAAAATTTTGGTTCGTTTGTGGTTTAATTTCCTCATGATTTGTGAAAGTAATGAGGTCCCGGTACGCTTTGAATGAACCAACATTACAGTAATGCTTGAGATTGAACTAAGCAGTTTAGTACTTGTATATATATATTAAATAAAACTTTTCTTTCATTGCATAGCTTTTGTGTCATTTGTTTGGTGGTCGAAAGAACATCATTGTGTGGATGTCATGAAGTTTTTGATGTCAGTTTGATTTGCATATTTGAAATGCAAATATTTGATGTCAGTTCGAAATATTTTCAACATTAATGAGCCCGTATTGTTATATATTTTGTAGTATATAGTGTTATTTCATTGAATCATTTTTCATGTGAGATGCACAAACACTATAGTAAAATAACAAATAACTGTTTATACTCACAAAGGTTTAGGGGTCAGTGGTCCACCACTGAATTTAGGGGGTGGCGTCATGGAACAGTTACTTTTCAGAGAAACACCACTGGGTTCTGGAGACTCTGATCTCTTCCTCCTGATGACAAAACAAAACAAACAAAAAAAAACTGATTTTTAGAGTACTAGCTATACTGTATAACTTGATTGCACCATAGATTTACAATTATTTGTTAGCAGATTTGAATGAAAGGCATCTGCTAAATTAATAAATAAGGAATAAAGCAATTCTTCCAGTGGAGACAGTAATATGAGAATTGCAGCAATTCCAAATTCCAGATTTGTACAGAGGACATCATAGAAAAGAGATGAAGGTAAGAAATGGTTAAAGTAGAGAAAAATATTTTGTTAAACTATACATACATTACTAGACAGAGAGAGATTTAGCAAGATTTATTCAAATGCCCAATGAAAAGTCTTTAGACACTTGCAAGGGACTCTGTTTGGGAAAGCTGGGAAGATCATTCAACTTCAAAAAATGAGGAACAGTGACAGTGAAAGTTCAGGAAAGCGATTTTGTGCTTCTCTATGATGCTATCGCCACTCACTCACTGGGTTTCTGGAATGTACTGTAAAACACTTTGAATAAAAGCATCTGTCAATGCTGAAAAGGCCAGTGTCTTACCTGGGGTCAGAGGTCACTGTTGCATCACTTGATGCAGATAGTAGATTCCTTATGGACTGATCACTCTTCATAAACACACAGCTCCACACTGAAGATGAAGATCTCATTTTAGGGGCAGCGTCCTCATCTTCTCTCTCATTCTGGAGACTCATTTTAGTGTTCTACTCTCATTTGCCAAAAGGTTTTGAAGAAAGCGATTTCAGACCTTTTATATCAAAACATAATTATTTATGTGTATATATATAACAGTTATTTATTTTTTGATTTATTCTGTAATACTGTAAGGTCCGCCCACTGGTCCAACGACGGTAGCCAGTGATCCGGAAGAAGGGTTCTCGCGTGTTGCTGTCTTTCCTTTTATACAGCACAACAATATTAAATTAGAAAGCACATGTTTATTTAAATTTTAATGTTTGGTACAGCAGTGTGTGATGCAGGAACTGGTTTGA
>NW_015507902.1:65124-66200 GCF_001515645.1 Sinocyclocheilus grahami | reverse complement strand
CATTTAGTTTGTTGAAGTATTAAAATAACTCAAATTAAATAAAATAAATAACAAATACAAATAATACAAATCAAATGACAGTAGTTTATCAGTAATCCTAAAAAATAACACTGCCAAACACACATGCTAAAAAACAACAACTTACTTACACATAGTAAGAAATCGTTATAAAAACTGAAACAGAAGCGAAACAAGTAATAGGAAAAAGGAGAAATAAAAAGTAATACTACATTAATTCAGCTGGACATACTTTCCTTATTTTCTCCACAACAAATGGCCAAGCAAGCGCAGACACTGACAAGATACGCGATACAGAACGAGACCAAACGCGATATCAGCAGGTCTCCACACAGTAAACAAAACAATTTCACTGGTTAAGGTTAGGGTCAGGTGTGGGGTAGGTTTAGGGGTTAGCATTTTTTGTAGCATAGTGTAGGAAATCAACACTTTAATTGACACAACCAATAAAATCTTTAGAATCAGCTGTGGGGCGGAGTTTGCACTGAAGTGGATTAGGGGAAAAAGTGTGCATGCGTGTCATGTGCCTGTCTGTCAATGGGAGGAAGCCACGCCCTATTTTGGAGCTCCTACCCCGTTTTGGAGTTCCCGCCCCCATTTGGAGATCTCCAGGCTGCAGTTATACCCTTCTCGACTGATGACAGTTCACTCAGAGCGGGTCTGAGGTAAGACACCAGTCCAGTCTGTGCTGAAACTATCAATCAAACTATCGTGGGAGGGGCCTGTCTGTGTGACGTCACACAGACAGGTATCTGAGATCGGCTCAATTTGAGAAAGGGGAAAACATTTAACCAGATAAAAAAAAAAACACTAGGTGGATTTTTATCATTATAGGGTGGTTGTGTACTAGGGGTTGAACGACCTCTGATTTTTTGAAGTCGACTTTTATGTGATGAAAGTCGAGTCGAAGTCGACTAGTCGCTGATGACGTCAATAATGATCAAATCAGTCTGGAGCATTTCCGCGTTGAATGATTATGTGCGCGTGATGTACGCACTACTGTTTGTAGCCTATGTGTGTGCGTTACAGTGCAGCAGCGCATTAGATTAGAATGGCGA
>NW_015507902.1:48878-62838 GCF_001515645.1 Sinocyclocheilus grahami | reverse complement strand
GGGTAGGAGGGGGTAGTGACGCTGGGTGTAGCTAAAAATGTGACATTGTCTGGTGAGGTCCGGATGGGGAGTTACGGAACAGTCTCATATCGCATAATCTTATTAACTGTTTATCTCCTGAACTGCAACTTTCTTTACCACGCTATTCAGCATCAATCCTGCCATGCAGTCAATTTCACTGGTTAAGGTTAGTGTGGGGTAGGTTTAGGGTTTAGCATTTTTTGTAGCATAGTGTAGGAAATCAACACTTTAATTGACACAACCAATAAAATCTTTAGAATCAGCTGTGGGGCGGAGTTTGCACTGAAGTGGATTAGGGGAAAAAGTGTGCATGCGTGTCATGTGCCTGTCTGTCAATGGGAGGAAGCCACGCCCTATTTTGGAGCTCCTACCCCGTTTTGGAGTTCCCGCCCCCATTTGGAGATCTCCAGGCTGCAGTTATACCCTTCTCGACTGATGACAGTTCACTCAGAGCGGGTCTGAGGTAAAAAAAAAAAAAAACACTAGGTGGATTTTTATCATTATAGGGTGGTTGTGTACTAGGGGTTGAACGACCTCTGATTTTTTGAAGTCGACTTTTATGTGATGAAAGTCGAGTCGAAGTCGACTAGTCGCTGATGACGTCAATAATGAACAAATAAGTCTGGAGCATTTCCGCGTTGAATGATTATGTGCGCGTGATGTACGCACTACTGTTTGTAGCCTATGTGTGTGCGTTACAGTGCAGCAGCGCATTAGATTAGAATGGCGATTAACGATTAACGTACCTGTACAATAAGCTGTTTAAAACGTGCATTCTCCCATTCAATTTCGAGCATCCAGTAATATAATCACACATGTCTTGTGGAGCGCTTTCAGAGTATGCATTTATTTGTCATTTGAATTGCTTGCAAACGGAGCGTAAATGTGGAAGTCCTTCAAAGATTTCTTATCCTGTTGTGCCCTCTATAGGACAAGCGACTAGTCGAAGTCAAGCTTAAAGCGTAATGGCGTTGAAGTCGACTAGTTGATTAGTCGGTGCAACCCCTATTGTGTACACACACTGCCAACACACATTTCAGTTCAAACAACTTGTAAAAGTGCATGTAGCACAAAAAGTGCCCCCCCCCCATTAAAAAAAATTTAATAAATAAAACACTGGCGCTGCTCCTCCAGTTTCCACCCCAATTCCCTTTAAATCCCAATATCCCACTGTATCTTTATTTAACCTTCAGATATACTTTCCCTTCTACCCACACTATATCAGTATCTTACCCACATCTTCTACCTCATATACTTATCCTACATTCTCTTCATTATTATTCAGAAACTGAAACAACACATTTACCTTACTATGCCTCATTTATAATGGGTTTTAATGTTTTTGTCTCATCGCTCCGGTCGGACAGGGCATCACAGTATGGTAGGGGCGTAACATTTCTGTCACACGCTTGAGGTATTCGGCCAATCACAACGCATAGAGGAGAATCAATAATGTAAAGTATGTGGAAAATAATGTGTTTTTTTAACCTTAAACCGCATAAACACATTTCATTACACCAAATACACAAAATAATGTTCTTTTTAGCAACATCATATTACCCCTTTAAAGGGTTAGTTAACCCAAAAATTAAAATTATGTCATTAATTACTCACACTCATGTCGTTTAAACCGTAATATTATGAAGCTATGAGAATAATTTAGTTGTTTTACGTCCAGGGGATATTCTCCAAAATGGCACCAGGGTGATGTGGAGGAGACGAATTGTTAAATAAAGTCGTTTTTTTTTCTTTTGCGCACAAAAAGTATTCTCGTAGCTTCATAAAATTACGGTTGAACCCCAGATGTCACATGGATTATTTTACAGATCTCCTTGCTACGTTTATGGACTTGGGAACATTTCAGTTGCGTTGCTGTCTATGCAGGGTTGGACAGCTCTCAGATTCCATCAAAAATATCTTAATTTGTGTTCCGAAGATGAACAAAGGTCTTACGGGTTTGAAACGACATGATGGTGAGTAATTAATGACAGAATTTTCATTTTTGGGTGAACTAACCCTTTAAGCAGCTCTTAATGTCGATCATGGATCAAATCAATTCACCATTGCAAACAGCGACTATATCTGTGCTGTTTAATGCATTTGAGACGTTGTGTTTTCCTCAGTGCATAACTGACATGTCACGTATATTTTTCATCTGTAACTGTTAGAAAGTCAAGCAAACATATCCATTTCGCTGTCAGGAGTGGGCGAGGCATGCCATTAATTATGAATTTATCAGTGTTTTGCATGCCAAAGTCAATTTCTGCATATAAATATTATGCCAAATAGAAGCAGAAAATCGTGCTATACACATTCATGAGATCATGTTCGCCTACAACAATTAATTTGTAGGTTATTTTACAAATGGAAATGCAACAAATTCATGACAATGTTTTACATTCAAGCTACCCGTAAAATTTATAGTGAAAAGTACTTTAAAAGCATCTGGAATGCAATAAGGTACATTTTTAAAGATGTTTTTAAAATATTTTCTTCATGGATAAAAAAAAAAAAAAAAGGCTAATAAATAATTCACATATCAGACAATGTAGAAACATTGGACACATCTATGGGGAACCATTGTGCAGCAGCAAGCATCACAACAAAAAAGGAACCTCAAGGTTTATCTAGGAAAATGTGTGAAAATGTATAGGGCCCCATTCCTATATTTTGCCTGGGGCCCCCAATTCACTAAATCCGCCCCTGCTTCTGCAGGTTGGTTTTCAAACATTCACATTTAAAAAATGTTGCTTCTATTTCTGGCAGTTTTTTTTCAATCTGGCCAAAACTATCAAGCTTTCCCCTTCCCTTTGGATTTAATGATGCAAATCTATTTTACTGATCATTTGTCCTGGCCATGGCCATGGAAGCCAGCAAACGAACTGTATATATTCAGGGGTGGATTTAGTGAATTGGGGGCCCCAGGCAAAATATAGGTCACTATATTGAATTTATATTTTTAAAAACAAAATACTTGTATGGAGATTTTTCCATCTACAGATGTTTCCCTGACCTTCTTTTCTCTGTAAATTAAGGGTGCACACTATTGCTGAAAAACACAATCACTACTCAGCAGTCAGATGTCTGCATGCACAAAGGCACAGATCCCTAAACAAGACCATATCTGCAGATGAAATTTTTTTTTGAAGAATTTTTTTTTAATTAGAACTAGCACCTCATGACTACACCACGTTATGTACGAGAAGCTGCAAAAGACACAGGCGCAAGTAGAATGTACAAAACATAGTGACATTAATTTTTAAAGTAAATATAATGGGCGATATATTGCGTCACCAAAAATGATTGAGGTCATGTACATATATTGCACGATAAGTCAATATATTGATTATTGCGACAGGCCTAAGTGTTAGAGGCATTTTTTTAAAGAAAGACATGTCATATAAGACATATAACTGACATGTCACGTATATTTTTCATCTGTAACTGTTAGAAAGTCAAGCAAACATATCCATTTCGCTGTCAGGAGTGGGCGAGGCTTAAGGCGGGTGTACAAAACAAGTAAAAAAAAAATAGGCTAATAAATAATTCACATATCAGACAATGTAGAAACATTGGACACATCTATGTGGAACCATTGTGCAGCAGCAAGCATCACAACAAAAAAGGAACCTCAAGGTTTATCTAGGAAAATGTGTGAAAATGTATAGGGCCCCATTCCTATATTTTGCCTGGGGCCCCCAATTCACTAAATCCGCCCCTGCTTCTGCAGGTTGGTTTTCAAACATTCACATTTAAAAAATGTTGCTTCTATTTCTGGCAGTTTTTTTTTCAATCTGGCCAAAACTATCAAGCTTTCCCCTTCCCTTTGGATTTAATGATGCAAATCTATTTTACTGATCATTTGTCCTGGCCATGGCCATGGAAGCCAGCAAACGAACTGTATATATTCAGGATTTAATTACAGCTTCAGATGCATAATATTTTCATCTCCTTCAAGCAGGGTACACAAAAAGCACGTTCAGTCTCGGACGGTTGTCGTGGTAATAAACACCGTAAACAGCAAACGTTCGCGTGTCAGCGCTTAATGCGCATATCCTATATGAAAAGCATTTTAGAGGGCCCTTGGCTTTTGGGGGCCCAAGGCGGTCGCCTACCTTTGGTACCTGCAGTACCAATTTCAACCACTAGCTATCAAGATTACACACTGCACCTTTAATTAACTACACCAGGGGTCTCCAGACTCGATCCTGGAGGGCCGGTGTCCTGCAGAGTTTAGTTCCAACCATAATTAAACACACCTGAACCAGCTAATCAAGGTCTTAGGTATTCTAGAAACTTCCAGGCAGGTGTGTTGAGGCAAGATGGAGCTAAACTCTGCAGGACACCGTCCCTCCAGACCAGGACCGAGTTTGGTGACCCCTGAACTACACAATCAGGGTAGAATTATTAATGAATTACTGATATCTCTGGAATAAAATATTTGCAAAAAAAACATTTTTATATATGTCTGGAGCTTTCAATAGATGGATTGATGACCCCCCCCCCCCCCATCCAGTTTTTATACACTGGAAAATGTTGGAAAATGTAAATAACACAGTCCAGTGAAGTTTACGACAAAATCAATGAAAACGTCGGTCATATTCATTCAAGCCCATACCCTGATGGGCCTCCGTGAGCGGCGCGCTCTCTACCCTACACGGGCCTCGTCATTGTACGTCCACGCAGTACGCAACCCAGCGATTCTTCAATCACACACAAACCTGCGCAGCCAATCAGATCTCCAAGCCATGCGTCACCAAGCAACCGCCTCAAACTATGCCATAGAGATCAGTGCAGTCGCGCACCTTCTGCGTGACGTGAGCGGTCCTCCTGTTTGTTTGTGTAGCTCGAGGATGAAAATGGCGGTGGGGAGAGATCAACGCGAGAATCAAACACACAAATGACCATTTGACTTGGATGACAGCAGCACTGCAGTAAAGAAGTAGCTTATCGTCAACAAAGTGCATTTACAACAACAAACACCCGGAGTTTAACGGGGGAAAACATTTAAAATAGCTCCTAAAATTAGCCCGCTTACCTCGTTAGCTTAGCTAGCCTTCAACTGGAAGGTTTAACGGACACCACATTAACGGAATTATTCAGTCAGAATAAGACGAACTGCGCATTTCTCGACTTACCTCTCAAATGCAAGCTCAGTCGTAGGAGCTGGGCTTGTAGAAATATTTGCATCTGATTGAATGCATAACTAATAGCTCCATCTGGCAATATTAGCCAGTAAACACTATCCTCCAAGCCTTCTCAAAGTTCAACGAGCATCTGTAAGAGGAGAACGGACCAAACAGGTAACCGGAACGCGTTCATGTTTGTATTTGTTGATGTTTAGTGAAGAGATCATGTAACGGGGCTGGTCCAACTAGAGGTTACTTGATCTGAACAACCAGATGCATAAACATTGCTTAGAGAGATGGGTTAGTTTACCAGACAGGTGGAAAAGATCTGGCGTTTACACAAACTGCTTTTCGAACGATTAGACATTCTCTTTTTCGTACGGTGAATTATAGATCTGCATATGAGATCAAAATATTTGGATTGGATGTTTTCAATGTGATTGTGTTGCTCGTTTTAGTTTTTGCATTTGGTTGAAGTGTAAGCTAATGTCATGTCAAGAGATTCATAATGGTGATTGATTGCTGACATCTCAAGTTTGTCAAATTGTATCTGCAGGTTTGACACTGAAGTGCTTTGATTTAGTTGAGAATGCAGTTATTTAGATCTTTCAGTTATTTGAGTTTAATAAAGGTAAAAAATTGTCGAACAATATTCAGCTTATATAATTAATAATAATAATTTTCCATAATATTAATAACAATAAGGATTATAATTATAATAATATTAGTATTATAGTAATTCTAATAATATAGTATAATAATTATTATTGTTTTGTTATTTTACCAACCAGTTCACAATTATTGTTGTTGTTATTTCTGATCAGGTGAATAAAATATTATTTCATCCTGCCATATGTCATTCTACACCGACAAAAATAGGTGTAGGATTTACTTTGAATTATAGATTATCAGCAAAAACATTGAATTGAACATGGAATTTTGAAGCAGAAAGACTTAAATAGTAAAATGTACTCCAGTCATACCAATTTTTGTTGTTATTATTGTCTGATCATAGTGATTAGTAGCATAAAATATTATTTTAGGCCCCCCCCCCCCCATCCAGTTTTTATACACTGGAAAATGTTGGAAAATGTAAATAACACAGTCCAGTGAAGTTTACGACAAAATCAATGAAAACGTCGGTCATATTCATTCAAGCCCATACCCTGATGGGCCTCCGTGAGCGGCGCGCTCTCTACCCTACACGGGCCTCGTCATTGTACGTCCACGCAGTACGCAACCCAGCGATTCTTCAATCACACACAAACCTGCGCAGCCAATCAGATCTCCAAGCCATGCGTCACCAAGCAACCGCCTCAAACTATGCCATAGAGATCAGTGCAGTCGCGCACCTTCTGCGTGACGTGAGCGGTCCTCCTGTTTGTTTGTGTAGCTCGAGGATGAAAATGGCGGTGGGGAGAGATCAACGCGAGAATCAAACACACAAATGACCATTTGACTTGGATGACAGCAGCACTGCAGTAAAGAAGTAGCTTATCGTCAACAAAGTGCATTTACAACAACAAACACCCGGAGTTTAACGGGGGAAAACATTTAAAATAGCTCCTAAAATTAGCCCGCTTACCTCGTTAGCTTAGCTAGCCTTCAACTGGAAGGTTTAACGGACACCACATTAACGGAATTATTCAGTCAGAATAAGACGAACTGCGCATTTCTCGACTTACCTCTCAAATGCAAGCTCAGTCGTAGGAGCTGGGCTTGTAGAAATATTTGCATCTGATTGAATGCATAACTAATCGCTCCATCTGGCAATATTAGCCAGTAAACACTATCCTCCAAGCCTTCTCAAAGTTCAACGAGCATCTGTAAGAGGAGAACGGACCAAACAGGTAACCGGAACGCGTTCATGTTTTGTATTTGTTGATGTTTAGTGAAGAGATCATGTAACGGGGCTGGTCCAACTAGAGGTTACTTGATCTGAACAACCAGATGCATAAACATTGCTTAGAGAGATGGGTTAGTTTACCAGACAGGTGGAAAAGATCTGGCGTTTACACAAACTGCTTTTCGAACGATTAGACATTCTCTTTTTCGTACGGTGAATTATAGATCTGCATATGAGATCAAAATATTTGGATTGGATGTTTTCAATGTGATTGTGTTGCTCGTTTTAGTTTTTGCATTTGGTTGAAGTGTAAGCTAATGTCATGTCAAGAGATTCATAATGGTGATTGATTGCTGACATCTCAAGTTTGTCAAATTGTATCTGCAGGTTTGACACTGAAGTGCTTTGATTTAGTTGAGAATGCAGTTATTTAGATCTTTCAGTTATTTGAGTTTAATAAAGGTAAAAAATTGTCGAACAATATTCAGCTTATATAATTAATAATAATAATTTTCCATAATATTAATAACAATAAGGATTATAATTATAATAATATTAGTATTATAGTAATTCTAATAATATAGTATAATAATTATTATTGTTTTGTTATTTTACCAACCAGTTCACAATTATTGTTGTTGTTATTTCTGATCAGGTGAATAAAATATTATTTCATCCTGCCATATGTCATTCTACACCGACAAAAATAGGTGTAGGATTTACTTTGAATTATAGATTATCAGCAAAAACATTGAATTGAACATGGAATTTTGAAGCAGAAAGACTTAAATAGTAAAATGTACTCCAGTCATACCAATTTTTGTTGTTATTATTGTCTGATCATAGTGATTAGTAGCATAAAATATTATTTTATCCTTGCTATATCATTCAGTTTTTTTTTTGAAGTGCAGTTAGATATCTTTCAAAATTAGATGAGTTTAATGAGAGTAATTTAGATTTAATTGAGTAATTGAGAGTAAAGATTTTCTAACAATATTCAATTTCATTATAATAGTAATAATTATTGTTGTTATAATTATATATTTAATAATGTTATGAGGTTGATTATTCTTAGAAATTGTGATTATTGTCATCATCATTATTATTGCTGCAATAAAATGATAATTATAATAATAATTGTTATTAATTTACCGTCCTTGATTGATCAGGTGCATCAAATATGGTTTTATCCTGCCACATATTATTTTACTTGTTCTAGAGCTTTCTTTGTTTGCCACTGGAAAATGTTTTAATACTTTAAAGTCCCCAAATATCCAAAGCTCGTGGTCAGAATTCACAGCTCACTTGTCACTTCTCTACATTCCAGCACATATTCATATAAGCATGTCCCTTACATGAACCTGCCAGGAGAAAGATTTTCAAATTGCATTGTGTTTACACTTTAGTTTCGCTAAACAAGAGTGTGTACCTGCCTTATAACTTTAACTTTATTACAGTTTCCGGTGAAGGAGTTCATGGATACGTATGTTATGAATGGAAATAAGCAGATAGCTTTTGATTGTAAAGAGCCATGTAAATAGTCTGGTCATAGTCATAACCAGTTGGCTTTCAGTTTTTCTTTGTTTCATTGGTGAAGTCCAGCTAATTATGTAATAAATAGATTTTTTTTTCTAAATCTCAAGGCAAGTAATTGAAGTATTTTCATACAATGTAACTGTTGATAATGTAGTCGCTGTATTGTCTTACGAAGATCCCTAATGTTTTTGTTTACATATCCTCACAACTCAGTGAGTAAATGATCAGCAGTCAACTCCAGATTCCAGCGTGACCAAAAGGCGACGATATCATGCGACGCGCTCTTGCAGTTTCTTTCCCTGCGAGCGTCTCTCTCTGCCGCAGCATGGAGAGGGGCGCTCAGCTGTGCCTCCCTAGACGTCAGAGAGCTGACCTACATCTCTCTCGAAAAAAAAGCTTGTGCAGCAGCCTGTGAGAATGTGTGGGGGCAGGGAGAGCGCGCCAGAGCGAACTAGCAAATGAATGAGTGAGAGGGACAGGAAAGCAAGCCTGCTCAAGCCAGCGAACTGTTCATCTAATTTTAACAAAACTGTGATAATATTGATAATCGTGATAACTTTGGTCACTATAACCGTGATATGAAATTTTCATACCGTTACATCCCTACTTAGGCCCAACCCAATTCTAGCCCTTAGCTAGGGGTGCTCCGATCAGGATTTTTGAGGCCGATCACAGAAAGCTGTGATCTTTAAAATCTTTTTAAAGCCTTCATTTTTATCATGTAGAATTATTTATAGTGATACTCCAATCATGATTTTTTATCATTTTTGAAAATGGGGGGGAATTCCCCTCTTAAGTGACTCTTGTTGGGGGGATTTTTTTAATTTGAGGGGTGGAGGGGGGCATTTTTTAGACTTTTTAAGTATATATATTTATCTGAGCTAAATGTTTGATCATGCAGTGCATTTTTTTTACACAGTACAGTAATACAATCTATTGTGTTTAAATGCAATATATAAGCAACAATATATAATTACTTTTGCATTTACTTCTAGAGTTATCAGTGTGTGTTGTGATTGGCAGCACTCGGAGCCTGCTCGGGAAATGTCATGCCCCTTACCATAGCTGCCTGTGAGCTTCAGTGTAAATATTGCCTCAAAATCAAATCAATTTGAGAACAATTTAAACCCAGATTAATGTAACCACTCTAAGTTCGTCTGCCTTGGGAAAGCTAGCGTGTCTCCGACATAGTGATAACACTCGTTGCCTTCTCTAGTGCAGCTCAACCAGGTCTCGTCCCATTCGTCGATCTTTGTGATATCACACAAACGTTCTCTAGTGCAGCTCAACCAGGTCTCGTCCCATTCGTCGATCTTTGTGATATCACAAATCCCGGAAAATATGCGTTGTAGTCCAAACGAGTCGTTCGTTGTAGTTTTTGAAAAGTGATTTCTGTTGAATAAAATATCTCCTTTTGAAGTGGTCTTTGAGCTTTGTAACTTTGCAGATCTTTTTTATGCTCAAACAGTAACATTACAGACTAACTAAAGTTGAAAAAGTGAGAAAGCATAATAGCACCCCTTTAAGCTGCTCATGCAAGTGGCAAAACATTTACATTTAGTCATTTAGCAGAAGATTTTATCTAAAGCAACTTACAAATGAGGACAATGGAAGCAATCAAAATCAACAAAAGAGCAATAATAAGCAAGTGCTATAACAAGTCTCAGTTAGCCTAATGCAGTACACGTAGCAAGGTTTTTTAATTATATGTGACCCTGGACCACAAAACCAGTCTTAAGTCGCTTGGGTATATTTGTAGCAATAGCCAAAAAAACACTTTATGGGTCAAAATAATCGATTTTTCTTTTATGCCAAAAATCATTAGGATAGTAAGTAAAGATCATGTTCCATGAAGATATTTTGTAAATTTCCTACCGTAAATATATCAAAACTTAATTTTTTATTAGTAATGTGCATTGCTAAGAACTTCATTTGGACAAATTTAAAGGCGATTTTCTCAGAATGTTGAATTTTTTGCACCCTCAGATTCCAGATTTTCAAATAGTTGTATCTCGGCCAAATATTGCGCTATCCTAACAAACCATACATCAATTGAAAGTTTATTTATTCAGCTTTCAGATGATGTATAGATCTCAATTAAAAAAAAATTGACCCTTATGACTAGTTTTGTGGTCCAGGGTCACATATAATAGATAAAAAGAAAACCGATAGATAGAATAGAGAAAGCTAGTGTTAGAGGTCTTTTTTGTTTTATTTTTTAAATAAAAAAGAAAAGAAATAGAATTATAATAGAGAGTGCTAGGGTTAGAGGGTCAAATAAAGATGGAAGAGATGTGTTTTTAGCCGATTCTTGAAGATGGCTAAGGACTCAGCTGCTCGGATTGAGTTGATTTAAACTACTTTTCTAACGTTATTACAAAGTTTCTAAATTAAAACTTACCATTGACAGAAACGGTCAGCTCTACTGCCTTTTCTTTTGCATTTGAATATTTATTCCAAGCAATCCTGCAGTTAATAAAGAACTTTGTTTTCCTACCTTCACGAGTGCATCTATTATTGCTTATCTAGAAGTGCTCTTTTCCTTTAAACCAGTGTTTCTCAACCCTGGTCATGGGTGCCCCCCAACCCTGCACATTTTGTGTGTCTCCCTAATCAAACACACCTGATTCAACTCATTAACTCATTAGGACAAACTCCAGGACCTGAAGTGGGTGTGTCAGATAAAGGGAGACATACAAAATGAGCAGCGTTGGGGGGTGCCCAGGACCAGGGTTGAGAAACACTGCTTTAAACCTAGCCAAAAAGTCATGTGTTTTGACTGTGAAACAGTAGACTTTCATTATGTGCATTTATGGTGTAATTGCTACATTTTCGTGTCAATCCAAATTTATATTTACCGCAAACAATGCGCTGTCACTTTAATTCAGCGCGTGCAGTGCAGCAATAGACCAGAGTTGCCAAGTCCGCGTATTATACGCGACTTTGGACTTCTTTTTTTTGGAAAGTTGCGTGAAAAAATCCCGGGTTGCGTTTTTTTGGGCTTATTTTAAAAAATATGGTTCGTTTACGAAACTTAAACTTTGTTTCTTTTCATTTATGTTCACTGTATTCTCCAATGCATTGATTGACACTCTGTCTGCTCACAGTTAATAGCCACTCAGTGCAAAAATATAAGTGCTGTAGCGTAATTTGTCCAATATTCCGCCCCCTCCGCACGCGCCTTCTTTTTTTCTTCAATGAGGGATTGAAGCGCGTGACGCTGTAATTCAAGCGATGATAGTAGTAGACGTAGAGGAGTGGGATGACTTTTTTCCTTTACAAGGTAGCCTAATTTTTAATTTTTACAATGTTTTTGTAATGTATTAATTATCATGGACTGTAAAAAAACAACAACTAAAAAAAGTAGGCTTATACTAATACTAAGAGTAGATTTGGTTCGAATAGCCAATATTTTAGTAGGCTATAAATATGTGGCTATGTTACAGCTCCCCTTTGAAGCTCTTGTGTTTTTCTCCTTTTCCATCTGTCCAATCCTATTCTGATCACAGGTGATTGGAGATGAGTTTTGTTCCTGCTTTGTTGCAGTTTGCTGATTTCTGTAAAATAACTTATTTGGGCTTGTTTTTGAAGCTGCGATTGCTTATTTGTCTCGCGAGAGTTGGCAACACAGCAATAGACTCGGTGCCGAAACGATCTCTGCACTGCTGCCGACACACTGCTACTGGAACGCACTGCCAGACCGCAACCATGTGTAGTAAGAATGCTTTATAAACCAGCTTTATATCTGAGAGCGCGCATCCGGTTTTGTGGGAGAGCAAAGGAAATCCACGTGCGAGTGGGGAGATTCGCGCTCGCACATTATATTAATCTACCTTCGCACTACAACAATGCACTCTTGACATTTGTCATTAAAATAATGCCATATTTAATCCGTTAACGTGAGCGTGGAAAAAAAATGCACTGCAAACGGAGTATGTGTGAAACTGCCGTTGTGTGTGCGCTGCGAGTGTGTGTAGTAAGAATGCTTTATAAACCAGCTTTATATCTGAGAGCGCGCATCCGGTTTTGTGTGAGAGCTAAGGAAATCCACGTGCGAGTGGGGAGATTCGCGCTCGCACATTATATTAATCTACCTTCGCACTACAACAATGCACTCTTGACATTTGTCATTAAAATAATGCCATATTTAATCCGTTAACGTGAGCGTGGGAAAAAAATGCACTGCAAACGGAGTATGTGTGAAACTGCCGTTGTGTGTGCGCTGCGAGTGTGTATGCCATGAGCGCACAGTCTCCAGCAGATCGTGCGAGTGCTGAATGGTTAAACACAAGAATTAAAAAGAAATACAATTTATAAACTTTAATGACGATACGACACTGCCCCTGTTGTACTTAAGTGATAATTCCTGTGTAAACTGTGCAGCTCGCTTATAGTGCAGACACGATATGATTTGAAGCAATTTGCGCATTTTGAGAGAGAAAGCAAGAGAGAGCACGCGGTGATTAGATTCACTCACGCTGTTTGTGAAATTACGTCACATAAGGTTTTCAAATTGCTTTAGAAGTTATTTAATGAAGAAATATGAATTGTACCTCACGTTCAGCATTATAATTATTTCACCCGTGCTGGACAGAGACTGAGATGTCATGCCAAACCTCTCACATCAGCTTGAGATCGTTTTTTTGAGATCGGCCTTTTTGGAGACTGCGATCAATCATCCCAAAGCGATTATCGGCCGATAGCGATCAGTAGCCGTTCAATCGGAGCACCCCTACCCTTAACCCTTCCCCTTTAGGTGTCTCAAATCTCTTTTGGTTGGAGGGCTAGGGATACTGGAAGGGCCAGATAGCCCTTCAAACGAAGATTTTTCAGGACCAGACTTCAAATTAAGGGGTATGAGCATAAACCAGCTACAGCGGCAACATGGCTGCCCGAGCGAACAAAAAGACACATAAATGTAAGCATTTTTGGCATTAATAAAGATTTGAACGAAAAGTAAACATTTGTTTTATGTTACATTCAATCGTGAGTTCATATTTACGGTCATGTTACTCAAAGAAATGTTTGCAAAAAATCGCTAAAGTTTGCTAACGTCATATCATTACTGCACGATAGTACCACAACATATTTTCATGTCTGATCAGGGCGATAACCACCATAGACATTGAGTAGGGCTAGTACCGCCAATAATTAGAACTCGCTAAACCCTTTTCTCAAATATTGCCAATTTTCGAGAGAGATGAAAGTTGCGTGTATGTGTGTCTGTGCGTTTCTCTTTTTAGAGTGAGTTTACTTCAAAAACAGCGATTTTATCCTCTCGTTGCTGGAAAATATAATGTAGCGATTCAGTATTTAAACTGTTATTAATAAAAGTCGTGGGGCAGTGTTGACAAGTTTCTTTGCTCCTGGATGTGTGAGCTGCGCGATATTTGATGTGTGTGTGTGTCAGTAAACAGCGCATTAATAT
>NW_015507902.1:42120-48616 GCF_001515645.1 Sinocyclocheilus grahami | reverse complement strand
GCTATTCCCAATTCAGAAGAGCGCATACACAGCCTGTGTCTGTGAATGCTTCTCATACTCGCTCCTCTCTGCCCCACGCGGCGCGAATCCCGGGTCACGGACGAGCCGTTCATGCTTGCCGCAGTCACGCAGCCTGTCTTGTAATGCTCGGTTATACTCGCACCCGGCTCCGCACCGCAAGTCTTCACGAGCGCATCTGGCATTATGGATGAGGCTTGACGCACGCGCGCAACCTGTGTCGACTTGCGCCTGGCTCCGCGTTTAAAACGAATGTAAATTCAGTCTAACTGCTTGCCAATTTCACTTGGATGAAATGAAACATTCAGCACATTTTCCACTTGCTCTTAAAATCCCAAATACTTAAAATTAATAAATCAATGTAATACTTTAATAATTTACTTAATAAATACAGTTCTTTATTTATAAAAAATAAACAAATGTCTTTGTCATTTTTTCTGTGAAATTCAGTAATTAAGTTAATTCTGTAAAAGTAGTATACCATTATAATCTTGCCTGCTGAAGAAAAAAAACAATAGAACCCCTCCCAAAAACACTAACAAATTTAATGGATTTCAGGGTTATAATGGGAATTTGTTTGGTTTTAATGTAAACTATAATGGTGTCTATTTGATGGATTCTATTGGTGGGATGTAAACTGGCAGATGGCAACCAGTAGAACAACAGTAATTCCTATTGGAATAATGCCCAAAGCAAAAAGGAATTTTGTAATGGTTTAATAGAAACTATAAGAATTTCTGTGATGGTTTCTATTGTTTTTTTCAGTAGGGTAATGATACCCATACTGTGCTGCACATTATTGACAATATTGAGCTGAAGCTTGACTTTACAAATTTAAAATCGCAAATCAAATCGCAATCGCAATATCTGTCAAAAAAAAATCGCAATTTGATATTTTCCCCTAATTCGCACAGCCCTAGTATGACATAGAATTGGGATTGGGCCTTAGTATCTTAAATCATTTCATCTCAAGTAAATATCTTGATTTAAGAATGTTTAGATATTTGTGCTGGAAAAGACAAAAATTCAAAGAAAGAAAATAATTTTTTTGCAAGGTAACTCAATCCTGTTGACAATTATGTTAGTTCCCAAGGAGTTGAATGTGTAAACAAATGACTAGTAAAAGTGTCTTCTAGTCTGGAAGCCACGTGACTAGTGGTGTGAGACAAATGTTGTAAGCTTTTGCAGATAATGCAGAGATTGCTTGAATATGTATTGAAATGGCAAAATCCAGAGGGACTGACTGCTGTGGGAACTTGTCAACATTGAGCAGCTGTTTTAGGACTCTGGAAAGTGGTTGAAAGTCAACACCTTCTTCTAAATATTTTGCATTTCCCCCTTTCCATCATTTTATTTGTAAAATACTAAGTCACCTGTGAAGCATAAATAGGCCAACTTTTTCAATAAATCTCCCACTGTAAGACTTCTTTGTAAACATTCTTGTATTAAAAATGTAAATAAATGCATCTAGAACATATGAGATTTGAATCCAACTTACAAACTTTACATTCATTGTGGTCAATATGTAGAGAATAGCTTTGTTTCCAATTGGCATTGGTCATCTAGCTTTCATAAATGTATTCTGTGACTATATTAAGCAAATGAATGAATAAATCTGAAAGTTTTTATCACTAGGTTTACTGTTTGAGTTTGTAAATTCAGAGGTTCTTGTCTTTGTAACAATGAGGAATAGACTATTATTAGATTCTTATTACTAACAATCAGTTAGGCAGATATTTTGTTGTATTGCTCGTAGTCCAGATTAACGTCTCTCTTCTTATATCAACAGAGAATACATATAAATATTTAGTGAAATCTGCTTCTATGCCCTAATTCACTCTGTTTCTCCAGAGGTTATTGTCATTATGCTTCTTGAAGTGTTTTGAATTTGAATGTTTCCTGAAAGTCATTTCAGTCTATACACAGATATTACATGCATGGAAATTGTGTTCAGAGATGTTAGTTAGATCTGTCATTATTTGGAGATGTAAGTAATTACTCCACAAACTGTGGACACATTAGAAGAGTCAATATATCCGTTATTTGCAGTGAAAATCTGACCTTTCTTCAAACAAAGCTTTATGCCTTGCTTTTGTGAATGACAACACACACCTTTTTCTTTGTCCTTTTTCAGTTGCTTTTCATATCATCTTCCTTCATTGACTTCCAAAAGGGCAGCATTATAATGTATTTCTATTAGATGCACTAAACATGGTGAGCAGCATCCTGCTTTTCTAGTCCTGAAATTTCTTTTCTCTTATTTCTGTTTCAGTCAGATTTACTTATATTAAATGTCTTATTACATTTAACAGTTATTAACAATTTAAAAGCTTTATGATACTTTGAAAGATAGATCCACAAAAATTTCCCATACGTCATTATGGAGTCTAATCGGTTTTCCTTTCCTTTTTGATTTCTGGCTGTGTTTTTTCTACAGATTTCTATCTAGAATAATTGAATGCATTTTGAAAAGTTAGTAAATATTTGTTATTTATGTTTTAAAAAATGTTTCTCAGTTTATGCTACTTTAGTTTGTCATAATATGTGCCCTGACAGCTCAAAGAAATACTTAGAATAGGTAGACAAGATTTTGTCAATAAAACAAAGTTTTCAGACTTTATGCATTGTTTTGTCCTCATGTCATTTGAAATGCATTCTGTTTTGTATTGAAATGTATTCTATATTAAAGTTTTAAAATGCAGTTTGTTCCTGTGATGGCAAAGCTGAATTTTCAGCTGCCATTTCTCAAGTCTTCACTGTCACATGATACTGAAAGCACCTGACACTTTTGATCAATTTAATGCATCCTTGCTGAATGAAAGTGTTAATTTCTTTTAAGAAAAAAAAAAAACCCTCAGTAACCCCAACATTTTGAATGGCTGTGTACATGTAATTCTATGATTAATAGCTGAAGGCAATAAGTGAAATGCCTGTGAAGACATTCTTTACAGTTGAGAAGTGAAGTGCCGCATTATTTGTGGCCGTAGTCTGCATTTGCTTGCAAAATTGATGCATTTTGCTCATGCGTTATCATAGCTGGTATTTAATTGCCACTCATTTGTATAAACCAATGTGGTTTAATATAATCTCCAAATCAAAATGTACATCTGCATGCAGTGCAAGTGCACTAATGACTTTATGATATCTTGAGTTTCTCATCATTCTTTACTAGCAATTCTGGGCAGCATATTAAAAAAACAACATCACTGGTACAACATCACTGGTGTTTAGGCTACATGATGTTTTCATAAAAGAAACATTAAGAGACAACAGCTACTGAATTTGGTATTCTTTGATCATACACTCTAAAAAACACTGGGTTAAAAACAACCCAATTTGGGTTGTTATTAACCCAAGGACTGGGTAAATATAGGACAGATCCCATCTTGGGTTAAATTTACCCAGCAAATTGGGTTGTTTATTTAACCCAGTATAATGGGTTGATTTAACCCAGCTAATGGGTTTATTCATTTTACTATATCTTATTTTTTACTTCATACATTAAATAATGTTTACAGATTAACTGAAATCCTCAACTTTTCTAAAATACTCCACACAACCACTGGTTTGCATGATAACTTCCTTTATTTTCCTTTATTTATCATTTAGGTACAGCATTGTTTATATCGTTTTTAATAGGCTATACATATTGCCTATATTTAAACTCGTTTAACAAACATTAGAAGAAAAATTCAACATAAAACAGAAGTAATTCACGTGTAATCGACCAGTCTCTGTAATTCTGTTTCCACTGTAACGGCGCTGGTTCTCGTGCCCGAGGCTGAGCTGGAGTACTGCTAACGGACCGCCACCCTGCGTTACACTCTATAGCCGAAACATGCTGTGACTCCATTACCTGCCAATAAACAAACAATAAGCAACTCTGAGGACGTTTTAACATCCAGTATTATATTCTGTATCTTTATGAATAAAGTCATTTATTTTATGCAAAGCATCAGGCTTTTCCATCACGTGAAAAGACCACGACACTCATTAAAGGTGATTCACACACTGCGCCCCTGTATGTTGCTCTGCATAAAATTGAACGATATACAGCACAGTAACGATTTTATAGATAAAATAAAATGTACACAAACCTGTATTTTACTGAAGAATGCATCAATTCGATGGTGCTTAGAACTGCTCTCTCGTGAAGAGAAGACACAAAATCCCTGCGATAAATAACTCAACCACTGGGTTACGTCTGACCCTGGATCTGAGAAACACAAAAACTACACAAACATTGGGTTATATCATGTCTGACCCAGGAGCTGGGTAACACAAAAACTACCCAAACACTGAAAAAATAACCCCCAAAAAATGATTGATTAATGAACGGTATTTCTCATATATAATGTGATTAAATCCTATTGCATTACTTATGAAATTCATAGTGTGTTATGATCACTTAAATCTGCAGTCTGTAAGTTTTGCCTCTTTGTCGCCACCTCAGTTTGAAAACCTGGAATTGCAGCGGTGTATTTCTATTTAGTTTATCTAGCTTGCGTGAGTTGTGAGTCGGCACGGCTCCAGCGTGGATGAATCTAGGCCTGTCGCAATAATCAATATATCGACTTATCGCGCAATACATGTACATGACCTCAATAATTTTTGGTGACGCAATATATCGCACATTATATTTACTTAAAAAATAATGTCACCATGTTTTATGTTTACAGACGTGACGTAATGACGCAGTGCCATGCTCGAATTTCCCGCGAAAACCTACCTGTACCACTCAAATTAGAAAACATTAATATAAGATAACCGTTGTGAATCGGGCTAAAGTAAGGCGATAGTATTGAACACTGGCTGGTTATGTACTTACTCAAATATTGATTTTGGATCATTTTTAACCAAAAAAAGTTACGGACTGTATCTTTAACACATTGCTTTCTGAAATGCTTAATTCTGATTGGTTGATTGTAGCATTCTTCAGTCAAATATTTTATATATAACGAGTCTAATGAATACCAAACTGTTTAACCAACTACAACCAGTTTCCGCTGTGCTAGTTTCACAGTTATCATATCACTCAGCAGTCTCTTCTCACAAAACACAGAAATTTGTGCCCATCTAGGCTAGTCAGTATGTAGCTATGAAATAAGTGCATAATAGCCTGTTTTCATTCAAGTTATAACTCTGAGCATTGCCTTTCAAGACTTTCACTGTATTCCATTGGATTCACATCTAGCTTCACTTACTATATTGCACTTATTATGCTGCACTTTAATAGCCTATTTGCTAAATGTAGGCCATAGATTTAGGCTTATAGTTCTGGGGCACAGAAGACCATATCAGGTAATATGTGGTATAAACTGCCACCTCTGCAAAAAAAGTAAGAAACTTTGTATTGTTATATGAGAAGGATTTTAATTTTGAGGTTGTCTTGTCCTGCCATCTGTCGACAGTGATCAATATACGGTATGGCTAGCAGGGCTTAACGCTAAGGATTTTTTTCTGCTGGCCCAGTCGGGGCAGTAGTTAAAATTTTTACTTGCCCTGCCAATATTTTCACTGGCCCTGCCACAAAAAAGAAAATAGTTGCTGTTATCATTGTTTTTGACCCATGTTATCTTTTATTCTTATAGATAAGCTTATATGACAACAACATTTTTGACACCTATTAAATTTTTTCAAATCTCGATTCCAATTTCGATACCACAGCAAAAACTACTAGCCTAACAAATATAAAGTTTATTATTAAAGACAAGTGAACAGTCAGTAAATTAGGGATGTTCATTTTGGTTATTTTTCCCAACCGACGCTCGTTAACCGTTAACCGACAAGATTATTTTAAATTAGAATTGAATTAAATTAGAAAGGATAAGTGTCTGTGATCCATTAAAAAATACTAACATTTGTTTCCCGGGGTTTAATTTTACATGCGCAAAAAGCAGCAAACAGCAGAACATGAGGATTCACATGGTCATCATATACGCACCTGCAGCGCTTCTGCGAGCGGTAGCCTATAGCCTA
Organism: Sinocyclocheilus grahami; assembly: GCF_001515645.1. Classification (NCBI taxonomy): domain Eukaryota; kingdom Metazoa; phylum Chordata; class Actinopteri; order Cypriniformes; family Cyprinidae; genus Sinocyclocheilus; species Sinocyclocheilus grahami. Next base: position 42,619 of record NW_015507902.1, on the reverse strand, counting down.
TATAATGAATAAATAGGCCTATACGAGAAACATATTTTTACTTAAATAATAAATTTAGAGAATGAAAGAAAAACTGCAACAAGTAGCCTATATGCAGAGCTTCGGTTCATTTTTGTGCTGCGCGAAAGGAAACAGACGGCAGAAAGCGGCATCATATTTTTCTTTAGGCTTATTTTACAAAAGCACAAAGATTTGTTTTTATTGTGAATGTACACAAAAAAAGGCAAACCTTTTACAATTCCGATTATCTTTAGGACTAAAAGGAGTAGTTTCTTCCACTGGTAGAAGGGAAAAATTCAAGTGATTGTGCCGGCGCCGCATGCGCGCTCACAATTAAGCATTGCTACCTTGACAATGCAGCCTGTTCATTATCATAATAAAATACAGTCAGTCAAACATATGGAGAAAAAAAAATATTTTTAAAAAAATATGTAGTAAAATCTGTGCCGTTAAGTGTTATCACAGTACCGACGTGATGTTATGCAAAACATTTTGTTTT
>NW_015507902.1:35608-41788 GCF_001515645.1 Sinocyclocheilus grahami | reverse complement strand
TAGGACTAAAAGGAGTAGTTTCTTCCACTGTTAGAAGGAAAAAATTCAAGTGATTGCGCCGGCACCGCAAGTGCACACACAGTTAAGCATTGCTACCTTGACAATGCAGCCTGTTCATTATCATAATAAAATACAGTCAGTCAAACATATGGAGAAAAAAAAATATTTTTAAAAAAATATGTAGTAAAATCTGTGCCGTTAAGTGTTATCACAGTACCGACGTGATGTTATGCAAAACATTTTGTTTTACGTGGATATTGGAACGCAAGGGAAGAACATAATAAATAATAATTTGCCATTCAAATACATTGTGAATCCGGAAACATTTGATTTTGTGTGGAATGAGAGACCCAATGTTGGTTTCAGTTTCATTTTAGCCTAAATGAATTCATTTTGAATTTCATATTTTTAATTCTTGTTCTTTTCTAAATACTGTTAATTGAAAGGATTTGTTGTGGAGTGAGGGGAACTAAAATAGCCTAGCTATGTTTACACAGTGTTTATTATAATGTTTGTAAACATTTCGTGTCGGCATTAGGCCTATTTCTGAATGAAATAAAAAATGTGACTTATACGTGACTTGTTTTTTTTCTCCCTAAAAACACTTTTTTTATATACGCGTAGCGTATTTTAACCATGCAGCAAACCTTTTTAAATATTTTGATAAATTACTGGAAAAATAAATAAATGACTTTTTAAACCATTTTATGGTTTTATGGCCAGTCGACCGGTGCATCTGTACTTTACTGTATAAATTATATATAGATGAATCATTGTTAAAGATACTCGCCAAGATGGGTATTTTGACATACTTTTTTTAATGTGTCTGTCTGTTCAATCGCAAGACTGCGCACTGTACACACAGAACACAGCGTGTGAGTACTGAATGGCGTTGTCTTTCGTGTCTTGTTAGAATGCTTTAAAATTGCTTTAAATTTTGTAATCGGCAAGGCTTAAAAACACATGCAAATGATCAAATTTCGTGACGAAGCAGTGGCACGATCGGGTCAGTGACAAATTCGTCAACTGTCCCGTGCATCTTTCACGCTGGCCCCGGGCAGTCCTTATTATCAAGCCCTGGCTAGTGTTTAGGACAATTAGTGGTTTAGAGTGATACGTTCATTTGCCATAGATTTTTTTAAAGACTTGTATTATTCATCATAATGAGGGCTAATCAATAGTTCTCGAGCATTCTAAAAGCCTTTTTTCTGCTGTGCTTCAGTTTTCTCATTTACTCTCCCATTACATTGCGGGAAACTTGTCAGTAAAACTGTTTTTGTTTTATTGTTTTTTTTTTTATATCTCAAGCAGGCTTTAAACTCCAGGCAGTTTCTTGTATTAAATACCCAATGCATTTTAATCTTATTTTTAGCTTATATAGCTCAATATCATGGCGTTATAGTACATATCTAGGTTGTGTTTCAAAGTAATGAACAAAGCATTCATTATTAATAAATGTAGTCCTGCAGTTTTGGTTTTAAATTTACCGGTAGCCTTGTTCTTTAAAATATGAAAAGATATGATCCCACTGGTGCGCTAATTGATAGCCTACATTTCAAATAGCCTAAGGGCCCCATGAGAATCAATATTGTTGGTAGAGAATACTGGTCTGGAACAAGAACAAAGGCCCATCTGAAGTCAAAAGCTTTATGGTTTCCTAGTTGCTATAATCTAGAACGCATATAAGCACTCATTTAATCAAACCCTTAGTGCTCTCTGCCCTAGGTCTCACATCTGTTGAGATGAAGTAAAAGGTTCTTAATTAACGCAGCAGGAAATCTTCGCTTTCATCTTCTCCCTGTATACAAATCATTAGATTTGATCACAGCTCAGCGCCGATCAGCTGCTTGCCTGAAGTCATTATCCAAATAGATTAGCTTCTCATTTTATAACCTCTTTCTATTCGTGAAACTTCATGGCAAAGCTTGAGACAGTGCTGTCTTTCATCACCGTTACATAATGTGTGCCTTAAGACGTGTTCACAATGCCAGCGATTTCCAAAATTTGCTGTTTTGATGTTTGTGTGATTGATTTTGCTTCCTCAACCCCATAAAATCGTTATATTCTCTTGTGATTCATCCACAGGTTGCATTGAGCGCCCATTTCCTCCTGCCTCCCCTAGTGGGATGGTTCTGCATGACAGGGAGGGTATGGTTCTGTAAACCCCTCTCTGTTCTCCAGTTCCCATCCCATAAACCCAGTGGACCACAGCCATAGTGTTGCCTTCAATGAACATCCCTCTGGAGCTCTAGAGTAAGTCAAGTAAGTCAGCCAGATTGAGTTTTATAGATAAAGACTCTTAGTTAATCCAGCGACCTCTGGTATTAAAAAGCTAGATTTTCTCTGTACACTTCAATAACATTCATTTAAAACATCCACAGACTACTTTTTTTTTTTTTTTTTTTTTTAATTGGATCTAGACCCATTTCATTTTCAATGTGATACTAAATCTAAAAAGTGTTTTTTAAAGACTCACATTTCACTCCCATTGCTGTAGACCTACAATAACGGTGAAAGTGGTAAATGCTGTTTTTTTTTTTCGTGGGCTGAACTGTTTGCCCACTTTTTAACCATCAAGGTCCTTCGTAAAGTCACAATCTGTGCTGATGTGCAGCAGGTTATTGATGTGGATATGGTGCAATTGTATAAACACTTTGCCAAGCCTTGGTTAGGCTTTATTCGTGTGGCTTATAACTAGATGAAGTGTAACAGACATTACAGTTGCTATGGCAATGCAAAAAAGGATTTTGCACACATATGCATCTATGACTAGATTGTCTCGGCTTCTGTTGAATTTTCACATTCACTGATAACATGACTGTCATGTATGCTTGATGTTACATAACTTCTGTTTGCTTCTGCAGTTTTGTTACCTTTTCCTTTTACACTGATAGGTAAATACCAAGTAGTTAAGCTTATTTAAAGGGGTCATATGATGCGATTTCAAGTTTTCCTTTTTCTTTGGAGTGTTACAAGCTGTTCGTGAATAGATAAGATCCCTAAAGTTGCAAAGACTAAAGTCTCAAACCCAAAGAGATATTCTTTATAAAAGTTAAGACTCGCCCATGCCCTCCTAAAATGCCTCATTTAAACACGCCCCCACATGTCTACGTCACTGTGTGGGAAGATTTGCATAACACCGCCCAAATGTATATGCAAAGTAAGAAGGCATAACTTTAATTCTCGCTGTAGTATTGTTGGAGACGCTGTGTGTTTCGTTATGAAAGCAAAACTACTTTGATTGTCCTTCCAAAGGAGGACACATCTAGAAATCAGTGGTGAAGTTGTATGTACAACACTGTTCCAGAACAGTTCAAACCAAATATTCAGATGTGTGCAACGCATTTTTATGGAGGACGAGGACTGTTTCTTAAGAGAGTAGCCTACAATGCCAGTGTTCCGGTGAATTCAGTTCCCCTGCTTCCCCTTCGGCGCGCATGCTGACCCTATACAGTCTATGATGCTGACAAATAATGCTGACTCACAGCCTTTAAGTACATTTTCATATTTAAAGGATTTGCCACTGATGATTCAAACGCGAGTTTTGAGCAGCGTAGAGTATTGCTTGTTGTTTGTCGTTTCTCCATTCACAGATGCAGACATGGTTTTATGTTTACACGGGTTGATGCAACGCAGCTCGTAAAAAGACAGTATAAGTCATTATAATCAGTAATTATGTCCCGACATAATGGGTTTTATTGTTTTTGTCTCGTCTCGCCGGGACACGGCGTCAAAGTATGGTAAGGGGTGTAACATTTCCGTCACACGCTTGAGGTTTTTTTTTTATTATAGTACTTATTTATTTCAGATACTAAAAATGATCTAATATTTATATTTTATTTTGTTTCAGCTTTATTTCAATAACTGAAATAAAAAAAAATATTTTTTTTTTTAATCCGTTTTTTTTTTTTGGCAGTTAATAGTAATAGCACCATAGGACTGATGACCATATTCTACTGCTGTGTAAATGTTGCCTACACACAGCCTTACACAGTTTTACTTCTTGCACAGGTTACACTGGGTGTCCATTCTCTGCTGCCCTCCCCCCGGTGGGATGGTTCTGCATGACAGGGAGGGTGTGGCACCATAGCCCCCTCTCCTTGAGATCTCTCCCACCATAAACTCAGTGGACCACAGCCATAGTGTTCCCCTCAATGAGCATCCCTCTGGAGCCCTAGATCAAGTAAGTCATGATCATGCAGAATCTCAAAGCTGTATTAAAATTACCTGAATTGGCAACAGCTGAAACTGTAGATCCAGCCATAACAAGCCTTTTATAGTAGGAAATGTTTACATAATCATCTAGTGTTTTGATGGTTGTGATGGTACTAACTGGACTGCATTCTTAGTGGCGTGACAGTAGCTCAGCTGTTTTCAAAATAGTGAAGCTATTTTCTCCAAGTAGTGGTGGCATGACTGAACGTTACATCACCGTTGTTTATATCACATTATATTACACATGTAGCTTCATGTGTGCAGAGGTAAAAATCAGATACTCGTAACATATTATTGGGTATTCATTTTATCGATTCAAACAGTTTGTTTATATATTGTTTTATATATATTACCAATACCATATATATACCAATACCAGTGAAAATCTACGGTTCTCGGTACCAATTTCGGTACCAAAGCAAAACAAAACACAAAAACATGCTAATTGAACAACATTTTTATTTATAACGTTAAACAAAAATTAAATGTACAAAACCAATGCCATTCTTTATACTTATTTAAAATTGTTTCAAGTTTTTCCACAAGCAATAAAAGTATGAAAAAAGTAAAGAAGCTTCACCCAAAAGTTTAGTCATAGTTTTGCTGCCACTGAAAATCATCTGTAAACTGTTGTCTGTTTTAGGGTTTGCTGGTGTGTTTCAGGATCTTCCTCAGTCTGCAGCTGTAAAAGGAAAATATAATATACTTAAGTAAAGCAATGGGCTGAGTCTGACCAAATGCAACATAAGATCATTGACACCAGCTAAAATATACAGTGGTGTGAAAAAGTGTGATTTCTTATTTTTTTGCATGTTTGTCACACTTTAATGTTTCAGATCATCAAACAAATTTAAATATTAGTCAAAGATAACAAGTGAACACAACATGCAGTTTTTAAATGAAGTTTTTATTATTAAGGGAAAACAAAATCCAAAACTACATGCCCCTGTGTGAAAAAGTGTTTGCCTCCTAAACCTAATAACTGGTTGGGCCACCCTTAGCAGCAACAACTGCAATCAAGTGTTTGCGATAACTTGCAATGAGTCTGTTACAGCGCTGTGGAGGAATTTTGGTCCACTCGTCTGCAGAATTGTTGTAATTCAGCCACATTGGAGGGTTTTCGAGCATGATCCGCCTTTTTAAGGTCATGCCACAGCATTTCAATAGGATTCAGGTCAGGACTTTGACTAGGCCACTCCAAAGTCTTCATTTTGTTTTTCTTCAGCCATTCAGAGGTGGACTTGCTGGTGTGTTTTGGATCATTGTCCTGCTGCAGAACCCAAGTTCGCTTCAGCTTGAGGTAGGGCTGGACGATATGGCCAAAATTTATATCACGATATATTTCTTAATTTCGGTCGATACGATATAATCCCGATATCGATATGAACACTATTAAAAAAAGCCTTATTAAAACTGCCAAGAACGCCAAGTCTATGAAACCTCTTCATATAAAACTAATAAATTTTCTTAATAAATTAATGTTCACCTTTTATTTGTATTTAGACTTCATACAAACAAGAAATGTGAAATCACTGTCAAATAAACATCTCAGATTCACCTTATTAATTATTAATATTTTTAACTTCAAACTATAGGCTAACATACACTACCAGTCAAAAGTTTTTGAACAGTAAGATTTTTAATGTTTTTTTAAGAATTCTCTTCTGCTCACCAAGCCTGCATTTATTTGATCCTAAATATATTTTTTACTATTTAAAATAACTTTCTAATAGGAAATATTTTAAAATGTAATTTATTCCTATGATTTCAAAGCTCAGTTTTTAGCATCATTACTCCAGTCACACGATCATTCTAATATTCTGATTTGCTGCTCAAAAAACATTTGTTATTATGTTGAAAACAGCGGAGTAGAATTTAAGGTTTCTTTGATGAGTAGAAACTTCAGAAGAACAGCATTTATCTGAAATAGAAATCTTTTGTAACATTATAAATGTCTTTATCATC
>NW_015507902.1:30460-35248 GCF_001515645.1 Sinocyclocheilus grahami | reverse complement strand
GGAAGCGTTCAGGCCTCCTTTTGCGAAGACCAACGAGTGTAAAGACCTGCGACTTTACCTGCGCGACTTCACCGAGCAACGAAATCGCCAAGGCACTTAAGTGTATTTTTGCCCTTCCCTGCACACACTCTCCTTTTCTGTCCTCTCTTTTTCACCTCTATCATGTGTTTCCAAACCATTCCGGGTTGTCTCTCGACGACGCTCTAAGGTCACACGCAGACGGCAACGCAATGTTGCTAACCTGCATCCTATCTCTACATCCTCTACTGCACCTCTTTCTTTCTCTATGGGTCTCTGGAATTGTCAGTCAGCTGTCAACAAAGCAGACTTCATTTCTTCTTTTTCTTTAAACTCCACACTTAGCATATTGGGCTTGACTGAGACCTGGATTCGTCCAGAAGACTCGGCAACCCCAGCTGCTCTTTCGAACAATTTCTCTTTCTCTCATACCCCCCCGTCAGGTTGGCCGGGGTGGGGGCACTGGTCTGCTCATTTCTAACAATTGGAAATACTCAACCCACTCTCCCCTATGCAATTACAACTCATTTGAATCTCATGTGATCACTATAACAGCTCCTGTAAAACTCCAGGTTGTGGTAATTTACCGCCCTCCTGGGCAAATTCTATCCACCTTCCTAGAAGAGCTGGATGGGCTGCTGTCCTCATTCCCGGAGGATGGCAGTCCACTTTTAGTCTTTGGCGACTTCAACATTCATCTGGACAAGCCTTATGCTACAGACTTCCATTCACTCCTTGCTTCATTTGATCTCAAACGACTTACCACCACAAGCACGCACAAATCTGGCAACCAACTTGACTTAATTTACACACGCAATTGTATTGCAGACAACATTCTGGTCAAACCCCTACATATCTCTGATCATTTCTTCATTACATTTCAACTACATTTTGCTACCTGTGTGCCACCAACCCCCATACCGGTTACTTTTAGACGAAACCTACGCTCCCTTTCCCCCTCCCATCTTTCCTCCGTTGTATCCTCCTCTCTTCCCTCACCTACCCATTTCTCATCTCTGGATGTGAATGCAGCAACTGACACTTTATGCTCTACTTTAACCTCTTGTCTAGATGATATTTGTCCTCTCTCCTCCAGGCCAGCACGGGCTGCCCCCTCGAACTCCTGGTTATCCGATGTTCTTCGTGAACATCGGACCAAACTCAGGGCAGCTGAGAGAAAATGGTGCAAATCAAAAGATCCATCAGACCTAAGTATGTATCAGTCTTTGCTTTCATATTTCTCTGCTGAAGTCCATACTGCCAAATCTTCATACTTCCACAACAAGATCAACAGCGCTCCAGACACACGTAATCTCTTCAAAACTTTCCATCCTCTCCTCTGTCCCCCTCCACCACCTCCTACCACGTCTATAACAGCTGATGATTTTGCCACATTCTTCACAAACAAAACCAGAACAATCAGTAGCCAATTCTCAGCCCCACACACACAGGACTTCAAACCAACCCCACCCACTGCAAAAACTCCCATCTTCTCCTTCTGTCCCCTCACTGAGACAGAAGTATCAAAACTTCTGCTCTCCAGCCATCCTACAACATGCCCTCTAGACCCAATCCCCTCACACCTCCTCCAAGCAATCTCTCCTACACTTTTACCAACACTCACACACATCATCAATACATCTCTCCTCACAGGCACCTTCCCCACTGCATTCAAGCAGGCTCGGATAACCCCACTGCTCAAAAAACCTACATTAAACACTTCACTTACAGATAGCTACAGACCTGTCTCTCTCCTTCCATTCATAGCGAAAACCCTCGAAAGAGTTGTTTTCAACCAGATATCATTGTTTCTTTCACAGAACAACAAACTGGATCCTAACCAGTCAGGTTTCAGGAGTGGCCATTCAACTGAGACTGCGCTACTGTCAGTCACAGAAGCCTTGCGGATTGCAAAAGCTGATTCCAAATCATCAGTCCTTATTCTGCTGGATCTTTCTGCTGCTTTTGACACTGTCAATCATCAGATCCTCCTGTCTGCCCTCTCTTCAATGGGCATCACAGGGATTCCACTTAGCTGGTTTCAATCCTATCTCACTGGTAGGTCTTTCAGGGTGTCTTGGGGAGGGGAGGTATCCAAAGCACATCAACTTGTCACTGGGGTTCCTCAGGGATCAGTTCTTGGACCCCTCCTCTTCTCCATATACACAACATCACTGGGTCCCATCATACAAGCACATGGCTTCTCCTACCATTGCTATGCTGATGACACACAGCTCTATCTCTCGTTTCAACCAGATGATCCAACGGTAGCTGCACGGATCTCAGGCTGCCTGGCAGACATCTCGGCATGGATGAAAGAATATCACTTACAGCTCAACCTGGCAAAGACTGAGCTTCTTGTCTTCCCTGCCACTCCAACTCTACAGTATGATTTTTCCATCCAGCTAGGTTCTTCTACAATTACCCCATCAACTTCGGTCAGAAATCTTGGTGTAACTTTTGATAACCAGCTGACCTTCAAAGACCACATTGCAAAGACCGCTCGATCTTGCAGGTTTGCATTGCACAACATCAGAAAGATCAGGCCCTTTCTAACGGAGCATGCTGCACAACTTCTTGTCCAGGCCCTTGTCATCTCTAGGCTGGACTACTGCAATGCTCTTCTGGCTGGACTCCCATCAAGCACAATCAAACCTCTACAAATGATTCAGAATGCAGCGGCACGACTGGTCTTCAACGAGCCCAAAAGAGCCCATGTTACACCTCTCTTCATCTCCTTGCACTGGCTACCGGTTGCGGCCCGAATCAAGTTCAAGACATTGATGCTTGCATATAGAACAGCCACAGGCTCAGCACCCGCCTACTTCCACTCACTACTACGAATTTACATCCCCTCCAGAAGTCTGAGATCCGCTAGTGAGCGACGCCTCGTGGTACCATCACAGAGAGGCTCAAAATCACTTTCCAGAACATTCTCATTCACCACTCCTGGCTGGTGGAACGATCTTCCCACCCCTATCCGGAATGCTGAATCCCTGACAATTTTCAAGCGACAGCTGAAAACTCATCTCTTTCGAAGCTACTTGACTTCATCAAAAAAAAATAAAAAAAAAGTATCTCTCTTTATTTATTCCTTCTCTTTCTAGCTTGTACTTATTTGAACAATGTCTAAGAACTTGGTATTACAACCACTTCTTGTGTCTGTTTGCCTCTTTAAGAAGAATCGCTTTATGCATCCCCCAATTGTAAGTCGCTTTGGATAAAAGCATCTGCTAAATGACTAAATGTAAAATGTAAATGTAAACTATGAGTTCTCCTCCTTTTCAAAAACGTTTAAGCCAATTTATGTTGCTATCCCATTCTACACATGGTTTTATAGTTGGTTATATTTCATTGTTTGCATTTACCATTGTTTTTTTCATGATCCAAACAGACCCACCAATTGGCAACTACAAATTTATTAAAAAAGCCACAAAAGCTGTCACTGGGGCAGTACTTTAAAAAAAGGTACAAACGTACCATTTTGGTACTAATATGTACCTTTTAGGTACTTATATGCACCCTTTAGGGGTAAATAAGCTACAAAAGTGTACCTTCTGAAAAGGTACCACCCCAGTGACAGCTTTTGTACGTTTTTTCGGAGATCAAATAGCTGTTCATATTTTTTGTATTTGCTACAGTGTATATCAAACCACCAAAGATTTTATACATTTTGTGTATTCTTGAAAAGTACTGTTATGTTTAAAGTTATTTCATATTATAAAATACTAACTTGTTTTAAGCCATGTAAAGCTTGAAATAATTCAGTAATAGTCAGGAAATCATTTTAATGGAACTTTTTTTTTTTTTTACCTTTAGATAAAATATAAAAAAGCATGTTTTTTGTTTTGTCATATATTTGATACACCAGGCTTTTATTGCCCATATAGTGATATATTGAAAATATGGAGGGGTAAAAAAAACAGCTCATTTTTATTCAGAAGCCCAAACTGAGCAAAAATAGCAACTTGGTGCATTTATTATTTATATGGCCAAAAATGTAAATTAATTATAACTTTATGCAATTCAGTATGCCTACAATGTGTAAGGATGGTTTCCCTACAGTGGTTCAGGCTGTAGGATTGCCGAATGACTAAAGAAACGTTATCAACACGATGGTATAAAACTGTACATTTCTAGTCTATTACCACCCACTGCCACTTATACCAACGACGGAAATAAGCGCAGTTAGAATAGCTACATATGTGGGAGAGCGTTGCTATTGTGTGACTATTGTATTGCAATAGGTAGCACTTTAAGATTAACCTTGAATCAAGACTAGTTAGCACATAATTAATAATTGAAATGGTTTAATAACAATATTTTGTTATGGTTACACTTGAATTGGTTACAAAATAGATGAAGGATGGTAAAGCATAGTTAATTGTACCCAACATGTAAAATATTACCTGAGAGAAAGAGATAAAGAGAGGAAGAAAAAAAGGGAGAGAGGGCAGAGACCCAAAAAGAGAGCCAGCCAAGAAAAGAGACAGAGCAACAGTTACAGTCCTCTTTTATCCCTTCCTTGACCATGTGACTAAAAACCAAATGTGAGACATTCAAACTGACCAATCAGCAGATTATAACTTCACCCACTGGGCAAAAGGTGTGACAATTAGCAGACCCCCGGTGTATACACATGTTGGCCTACAGGCCTTGATCACTATCAGCACCTCTGTGCCTTCAGGAATTCCAAATGGCCCTTTTGTTACTGAAGATAGGTTTGGGACAGGAAAGCAGAAATCTTTGATAATTTTTGACCTTACAAGA